>NW_023336213.1:13138-98964 GCF_012550715.1 Geosmithia morbida
GGGGAGGGGGGGAGGAGGGAACCACCAGGTAAATAAAGGGAAATTGGGACACTGCGGCAATGTCACACGTACGAGTACATATATACAACAATAGCCACGACAAGGCCACACAGCAAACCCGAGCGACGATCACATTGACGGAGTCATAATAACACAAAGCGACTAGTGGGATGTGGGTCGAGACGTAGCAAAGGAGCAAGTCCCGTGCCGAATACGTGAGATTATAATATACGACGCTGGGCGCTTGTCGTGAGAATTGGTTGGTCAGGCTGACAAGGCCATCACTTTCTCCTACCACTTTTACGAGTAATACATGCTCTCTATATTACCTGTAATACACCTTTTTTTTTTCTTGTTTATTCTTCTTTCTCTCTTTCTTTTCTTTTCTTTTCTTTTCTTTTTGGTTTCGGGAGTTTAATTTTCCTCCTCCCTTGACCGAGATACTATTTCATGAACCGTTAATTTACTCACCTGCAGGATGCATCGTCCCGGGTGCGTTGGTCATTGACCTTTTTCCCTTCTTCTCTCGCCTCTACTCTCGCCATGAGAGCTCATCACATCTTGGCATTGACGTATATTATGTGGTATAACACGAGATGCTTTCTACATTTAATTTGCCACGCTCTTCATTTTATTAAAAAACGTCTAGGCGGCTTCCTCCTCCCCCCCCTCCCCAAAACTCATACGATGACTACACGGTATGGCATCTCCGTGAAACTCCTTTGGCAATGTCTTGAGAGGATGGGGTTTGCCCCCTTCTCCCCGATCATCCGATCATTACACCAAAGTTCATAGACACAAAAAAAAAAAAGACTAAATGGGGTGGGCTATTCGTAATGATGACTGCTTTTTCTTTTTAGTAAATAATAATAGTGATAATGATAATAATGAGTAGCTGACGCGCACATGTAAGTATGGCGTGCATTTGCATGACGCAACTAATACCAGCCTGATAGCGAGACGTGTTGCTCTGAGCTCATGATGATAAATTAGCTGTTTAGTCTGAAGTCTGATAGATTAAATGGGGTGAGGGAGGGAATGTCTGAGTACGAGAAGGGGAGATCAGCCATCTCTCTCTCTCCCTCTCTCTCTCTCTCTCTCTATCTCCCTCTCTCCCTCTCTCTCTCTCTCTCTCTGTCTCCGTCTCCGTCTCTGTCAAGCTGTGTACGGGTACGAGTAGAATACATGTAAGATAATAATGGCCTGCGGGGACATGATCCTAACGTGGCACCATCTCTCCATCTGTCTCTTACCTCTCTCTCTTCTGCAAACGACGTGGCAGCCACATACGAGTTGAAAAAAGAAGACGTGGTTATGAGTGAGGGGGATGGGCCGGGGGGGGGGGGGGGGGGGAGGGGGGCTGTAAGCATGTACCCGTTACGAACATGGTACCACTGGGTGATATCCTAGACTGAGTCCCCGCGGAGTGGCAAAGAGGTCATTGTGCGTCTCTCTGCCATCATGTTCTTCTGATCAAGGTGACTAGATAACAAGAGAAGAGGAGGGAGGAGGAGAGTACGGGAACGCTGATGCAGGGTTGATGCCCGATGGCAGCCCGAGACTCGGGCAGACGGACATACTGGTTAGCGTCATGTGTGTAAGTGGATGGATGAGGGACGCGCTATTTCCAGTGTCGCCGTTGTCGCGTGTGTGACTGTGACAGGTAGGAGACTCCTAAGAGATGTATCGTGTTCCAATTTGTAGCTTGACTGTTGTGTTACCGGTTTCCCGTTTTCGGTAAGATAGGTTTGGTGATGGACATGCTATATTTCTGCCTGTACCACTAGTAAATATACAGAATTCGTATCAATACTACCTTGGTATTGCGGCCAGTAATAATGAACTGGCAGTACTCCGTGATGTGTGTTGCTGACGAACTCAACCGCGCGCATATATATATATATATGTGTGTGTGTGTGTGTGTGTGTGTGTAGTACTTGCAAGGGAACTCGGCATAAGCGTAGTAATCTGCGTATTGTAGGTTACCACGACCTGTACTGCATCAGAAGCCGTAGGATACAGATATGACAATGCTTGATGTGATAGTGATGATAGTGCTGGTAGTGCTGTCAGTACGAAGTGCAGTAGGCAAAGTAGGCAGGTAGTCAGGATGCGAAAGACTTGATCCGACGTGTATTGATGAAAAGGCTGTTGCAATTTTAATTGCATGTATATATCCGTGGTTGTACTGTATCTGCATGTCTCACTACATTCTGGCCTATGACATGTCTCCTTCTCTCTCTCTGATGCTAGAATTCAATGTCAGAATGCCATTGCTCCCACCAAGTGCAGTATGATGAAACTGCCCAGAATGTTGACAGAGGGATTTAGCGCGGAGAGGGAAGAGAAGAGAAGTCCCAACTATTGCGGAAAATCATGTCTCCCCTCGTTCTTTGTTAGACACGGCAGGAGCAATGCGATTGCGATGGCTCCTTCTCCATTCCGGGCGATAGGGTATCTACGGGGGACCCCACTACACTCCTCATCCATTGCCCCTCATCAGAACCATGGAAAGGAGCGCATCACCGTAACATCATTCTTCACGACGGGGTAATTGGTACGCTCTGGGGAAATATCGCCACCTTTACCGGTTACCTTGCTCTATCATCATTATTCTATCCTAGTTTATCTACCTGGATATAACACTTCCACGGAAGAAAAGGGATAATACCAGACCGCCGCCGCTACCGTCACCACCACCATGACCCTGCAAGAGTGGAAGGTTGAGACCCCCTGGCTGGAGCCTCACTGCGCCCTGGGAGAGGGGCCCTTCTTCGAAAAGGATACCCAGACGGTCCGCTTCGTCGATATACAGAAGAAGCGCGTACACACCGTATCGCTCACCGAGGGACCGCCCAGCCTCCAGACCACGCAGCTCGACGTCCCTGTCGGCGTCACCTGCAACATCGCCGGGGTCGACCCTCGTGATCGGATTCTCATCGGCGTCAAGGGCGGTCTGGCCGTGCTTGACCGCAAAACGGGGAAGTACGACATCATCAGCCGGTTCACCGATGAGCCCAACGAGCGTCTGAGGGCAAACGACGGTGCCAGCGATCCCAATGGACGCTTCTGGCTGGGGACCATGACGGACTTTCCCTATGGAGAATTCCAACCCGAAGGTTAGTCCACGCGAGTACCTGCCTACCTACCTGTCCACCCACAGCATCTGCTCTCTGCAACGACATCCCAGCTCGTCACCCACCAACAAGCTCCCCCCTTCGTCGTCGACAAGGCGATACGGGCAGTGCGCACGGGATAGTCAATGACAGAGATCTGCCATTGACACCCACCGACCGTGATGTGGATAGTACGAGTGGTAGAGCAGCAGAGAGCAATGTGATATATCCAAGAGACAGAGAGGGAGAAGTAGACAATATCGTGGGCATACGGCATGGCTTCTCTGATGATTGGTAACGACGATGGCTAAAACAAGGATCCGCCATGGGTTTTTCGGTCATAGGCTTCCTCATGCGCTTCGATGGCAAGTCTGCCAGGGAGGAATTCATCAGCGGCCTCACGATCCCTAACTCTGTCGGCTGGTCCCCCGACAACAAGACCATGTACTTCACCCACACCTCCGCGGGGCACATCTACGCCTTTGACTACTCCGTCGACACCGGTGCCGTGACCGACAAGCGCATCTTCTACCAGCACGACGGCCCCGGCGGTCTAGATGGCTTCCGAGTCGACGTCGACGGCAACATCTGGCACGCCGTGTACGGGGAGGGCCGCGTCATCAAGATCAGCCCTGGCGGTGATGGCGTCGCCAAGGTGGTCGCCCAGGTCACGCTGCCCACCAGGAACATCACCTGCGTCCAGTTTGCCGGGACGGAGCTAGTCATCACCACGGCTGCCGACGACGACGGTCCTGACGCGAGCAAGGCTCTTGGCGGGGCCGTCTACAAGGTTGATGTGGGGACTCGTGGCCTCGAGCTATTTGACTTTAAGCTACAATAGTAGTCTACGAGCATAAAAGAGAGAGAGAGAGAGAGACAGAATGCAGGGATTCGTTTACCATTTTGACCGGTCAAGAATGAAAGGGGAAAGAGCTCTGTCCCAGGAACAAGGACATGGTGCGCCCCCCCCCCCCCCCCCCCCCCCTTTTCCGAGTGCCCACTATCAAGCATCTGACCGAGGTCACATGAATTCAAAGCATGCGCAGAATAACACGAAAAAAAAAAAAGCGAATAGACATCAGAGATATGATCATCGACTCTTCACTGCTTTCTTCTTCTCCGAGTGTATATACGAAGTTTGGCTGCATGGTGATTCATGAATGTGCATCGCGCCACCCCTTACACCCTTGCCCTGACCCCCTACCCCTTTTTCTTTCTTTTTCTTCTTTCGTTGCTTTTGACTCACTCGTCATATTAGGAACCCTCCCCCCCCTCCCCCCTGTTTCAACAGACGGCCGGGGAAGGGGGGGGGGGTTTCCCCCTCTCGGATACCGTTCAGCTGTCGGGCCTACTTTCTCGATGAGTAGACAAGACTTTTCTTTTTTTAAATATCAAAGAAGAGGAAAATGCCTTGGCTATGTTTAGTACAGGTGGAAGCAAATCAAATCAATTTCATTGGCAGGGGAGTCGATCGAGTGCAGGCCTCGATTTGTACGAATGTACGTACGAGTCAAGAAGGGTTGCTCATAGCCACATAAAAGACTCATCATCACATCTTCTATGCGCATTATCCTGTTGGTGCGTCCCGGTTAAAGAGAAGGAATGGGTGAATGTATAGTATGTAGGGGCTGGGTACATGATATATATGTATCGATACTCTGTACTCGGTACTCGGTACAGACAAAGAAAAGAAAGAGAGATATTACGCAAAGTTCCCCTTCACATATACATGTACCCCGGTCATCTCACCGCTTCACCTTGCCCGACAACCGGAACCGGCGTCTCGGGAGACCGGTCAACGAACTTGACAAAGTGGGAAAAAATAGATGAAATAACATGAGATAATAATATTTCGGAAACATGTTGGGGGGGAGGAGGAAGGGAGGTTGGGCATCGTGTATGTGTGTGTGTGTGTGTGTATGTAGAAGAACAATGAATATAATACTGGTATGGGGAAAAGAAAAAAATTGGTGGTGCACGTTATTACGTACCTTGTGGTCTGTGTGTTTTTCGTTCTGGGCAGCGTGGCATGGGGCCGTTCGAAGTATACTACCTCGAATATGGGATGAGTTACCTGTATATGGTTAATAATGGTTGATATGGTGAGACTGACATGTCAGAGGTCAGGATGAGCTGGGAAGACAAAAGAAGAAGAAAAAGGTAGGGAATCTGATGGAATAACATGGAGTCACGGGACGAAGATGATGGCTTCGCGGGACGTTGGGGGTTCAGGACTGCTTTGACGGCGTCTGTCCATTCAGGGATCGTGAGCTTGGGTCTTCTCTGATGCAGGGTAGGTGGTTATGGGCTCTCATGGTATGCGAGTCTAGTAAGGGAGCAGGAGAGAGTGGCTGTAGTGCGGGTAAGAGGTTTGAGTGTATGGAGAATACATGTAAAGCATGTTGGTATGTAAGGGCTCGCGTGGTCTGGTCTTTTGTAGCGATGCCATGCTTGGGCGGTTGTTTCTGGCTGGCACCGTGGTATTACTACTCTGGTCAAGCGCATGATTTGGGGTTGAGGAGCATGAGATTCCCAAGTGAGAGGGAAATTGTGTAAGGGATGGGGAGAGAGGGAGAGAGGGAGAGGAGAGAGAGAGAGGAGACGTCCATGACTTACACGTACACGTATTATTACTATCAAGTTGTCGAGTCTCGATATATGGGTCGTGATATGTATGCGTAGAGGCTGATGTTTGAAACTTCCCATGCCACAACGCATTTCCATAGTGTACCGCTACCATCCCAAGAATAGTGGGAACGGTAGACAGAAGGTGATGCGGAAATTCGAGAGTTCAACTGATCTCATCCGATTGATATCAACACCGATGTTCCGAACGGCCGTCGTCGTGTTGAGGGAGACCGCACCGGACAGGTAGCCTACCCTATCAGCTGCCGTGGAAGTTGAGAGCGAGAGGATCAGAGTCAAGTCCCAAAAGGAAGTCATGTCCTTTTTCATCGTAGTTTTTTTCTTCTTCTTCCGAGTCCTCGAAGTGCGTCGACTTGCCATCTTCGAACCTCGATGCATTGCAAGTCAAAAGCCACGATGAACATGTCGAGAGAATAGGACGAGAAGAAACAGACCCCTTCTCTACCATCAAGAGAAACTCATCTGCATACTGTCGACCAGAACATAGAGGTCTAGACCCCGGAAAGACAGACCAACAGTCGCTAATCGTACTGAATGACGAAACAGAGAAAGACGTCTGTGGGGACCATTCCACGCGCTCCTCCCGTCGAAAAAGTTCTGACCTCCTCCACAAAATGTGCGACGTCTACGTATGCGAAGGAATTGAATATTTCTGCGTCGGGATCTAGTTCCCGCCGTCGCTGAACGAGAGACACCGGGCCGTTCGTTAGCTTGGAAACGACGTACACTTGCTGCTTTCGTGTAGACGACGAACACAGGTATGCTACCGTCTGTCGTTCTAGCCTACCCACGGTTGAGCATCCAGTCCCAGGTCCTTCTAGAAATGTCGCATGCCTGGATCCTCGTGGCCGCCGTTGACCGCATGTATCAGCATGCCCCGTCGAGTCGGGTGTTTACTTGCGTCGTCTCCAACCCTGACCTGCATGTCAGTAGATACTAGCATAGGTAGAATTTGCCTCTCCATACCTTTGAGTAGCTCTCCCCCCCCCTCCCCTTATTAGACCCGACAATTATGTATTTGACCTTGTTCTCATCTGTCTGATTCCTATACTCATAATCCCTTCATAACTCTCTTTCTCTCTCTCTTTGTTTTCTCTTAGAAAAAAAAACAGAACGCAGCAGTCTTGCTATGATATATACAACAAGCTCCCCCCCCCCCAAAGTCGATAAATCATCATGGACCTTTCCGGTAGTGATAGCGCAGGTAACGCAAATGCAGCCAGGCTCATCTCTGGACCCAACAACCAGATCATGGATCATCGTCCGACTGGTGACTCGGGGAGACCTGTCAGCACCCCCCGTCTCCCTTCGCAGAATGACGGTCAGGTGCCTAGGGACCAGGGACCAAGGCATCAGAGGTTCCTTTCGGCGAGCCACTCCGCGCGGACTACAGGGGCAGCATACGAACCACGTCCATACTTCCGCTCGCGGCGAATAAGAAAGGGCACCGTCGATCGACCGGAGCTGAGGGAGAAGGACCCTCGGGCCCTCTGGATCACGCTGATCCCGCTCATGGGCTTCTTCGGTGGCCTAGCCGTGATTGCGGTGCTGTCGTGGACGGGTTATACGTCCGTCAGCAACCACGAGTACTGCGTGGTCTTTGTCGACGACTTCTCCAACGGATTCAACTCAACAATATGGTCCAAACATGTCGAGACTGGCGGCTACGGGTGAGATTCTTGAAACGGACCCCTCCTCCCCCTCCCCCCCTCTCTCCCCCCACCCCTCTCATATACAGCAAACTCTCCTCATATACACATCTCTCTCGCCATGCAGGCCTACCGCGCTGACACACGGCTCGGACCGGACAGCAACGGAGAATTCGAGGTGACGACCGGCGGTGACGAGAACGTCTTCGTACGGGATGGCCAGCTCGTCATCAGGCCGACCATCCAGACCGACAGCTACATTGCACAGACGGAGGTGACCAACCTCACGGCCGATGGCACCTGCACGTCCGGGACGCCGGGCGAGTGCATCCTGACCGCCAACCTGACGGCCGGGGAGATTGTGCAACCGGTCAAGTCCGGGCGGATCAGCACCAAGGACTTCGCCGTCATCCGGTACGGCCGCGTCGACGTCACGGCCAAGCTGGCGGCCGGGGACTGGCTCCTCTCGCAGCTCCTGATGTTCCCGGCCGAGGACTACTACGGCAGCTGGCCGGCGTCGGGGGGGATCGACATCGGCATATCGCGGGGCAACAACTACAGCTACGGCGGCGGGCAGGGAAACCAGCTCCTGCAGAGCGCGCTGCACTGGGGACCGGACCCCACCGCCGACCGCTGGCAGACCACGACCGGCGCCCGCCACGGCTGGCACGCCGAGTACCACGAGGATTTCCACACCTTCGGCCTCGAGTGGACGGAGAGGTACCTCTTCACCTGGGTCGACAGCCGCCTGGCCCAGGTCACCTACGTCAAGTTCAGCCACGACTTCTACCGCCTGGGCGGCTTCGGCGCCACCTACGGGAACGGCTCGCGCATCGTCGACCCGTGGGAGGGCGCCGGCACGAGCCGCTCCACCCCCTTCGACCGGCCCTTCTACCTCATCCTATCCGTCGGCGTCGGCGGCACGTCCGGCTGGTTCGCCGACGGCGTGCAGGGCAAACCCTGGGCCGACGCGTCCACCACGCCCAGGAAGGACTTCTGGGATGCCAGGCACCAGTGGGGGCCCACCTGGGAGAAGGACGGCCACGGAGAGCTCGTCGTCAAGCGGGTGTCCATGCACCAGCAATGCGATGACGGTGCCACCGACCTTTCGGGCTTTTCTTAGAGAGCCAACCGTTTTCCTCCATCACGCGCGTCTAGCATTTTTTGATTCTATTTTTCATCTTCATTTTTTTTATTCCTATTATTCAGCACTTCCAATTCTCTCATCCAGTCTATTTCGATTCTTGATAAGCCTTGATGGATACTTCTGACTTGTGATACGGGGGGATACCCACACGGACCGGTTCCAATGAAGCGGGTACCGTGTCTAAGACAACCCCCGGTTTACACATGGGCATCGCATGTCTACGCCGGTCTGGAAAAGGCTCAACCTGCTCTGATGTCCGAACTGAGGAACCGAACCGACCAGTTACGGAAACCCTCCCCCCTTCCCCTCCCCATAAATTGTCTTCATCCCTCTTCATGGATCCGCCGAGTTCCATGTTTGGGGGGCCGAATCATGCGTGCCTCCCTTGCCCGTTTCGGGTATAGTACTAGAACGGGTATAGCCTCTCAATCTCAGAGCAGCGGCGTCTAATCTGCAGTATCAGTCTAGACTGCGTGTAAGTCATTGGACCCCGATCCATGTTGGACATCGATTGAGCGTGCGGTGATCCCTCTTACGTTCCAATTCCGGAAACTAGCTGAATTAAATGCTCAGGCTGCCATGAACCGAGACCGTGGTCCAGATCACATCGTCCCCCTCCGAGGCGCCCGTCTAACAACTCTCTGTGCTTCCTATGAACTGTCTACATGCGGAACCCGACAATGGATACCTCGGAGGTGCCCCTATATCTGTATGTATTATACCAATATTGCCACGATCCTTCTGGCCCCGCACATTCCGTTGCAGCCCATGGTCGGATCTCGAGCTGCTATTGTCAGCTGGACATACGAGTAGGAGCGTAGCACTGCAGAACCAAGTCAGGCGGATTAGATGGCCTAGAACGAGTGTGGATGCTGCCATTTCTGTCTGGTCTTGTCGTCTTGAGTCMCCTATTCCGGTTGTTGACCTGGTCCCYCCCMCCCCCCCCCCCCSSYCYCGAATCACTAGCGATGTTGTGCGTGCGCATTTAGGTGTGTCTGTGTGTGTGTCTGTGTGCGTTCTTCTTCCTCGTCTTCGAAGATTGACCGACTGACAGCGATTCTCACCAAGATTGAGTCTTCTCAACATCGTGTGACAAATCCAAAAATGTTCTTCACATCATTGCTGCTCGGCATCCTGCCCCTGCTCACGGCTGCGAACACCACCACCGGCTTTCACACGTCCAGCAAGCGAGGGCTGATCTACATCCCCAACTCTGACTTCCCCGCCGATGACGAGGTATGGATCCAGAAGGGCTCCGACCTCTCGTGGTACTACAACTACAAGATGTACCCCAACGCCGACTACGTCGACGGTACGGGACTGAACTTCGTGCCCATGCTGTGGGGAGCGCCGTCCAGCTTCAGTGACACCACGTTTCTGGAGAACGTCACGTCCCAGCTCGTCGAGGGCAGGAACATCACCCACGCCATGGGCTTCAACGAGCCGGACAACACCGGCGAGACCGGCGGTAGCGACATCGAACCCTCCGACGCGGCCAGGTACTGGAAGAAGCAGATGGAGCCTCTGAGGAAACTCGGTGTCTCCCTCGGGGCCCCCGCCGTCACAGGCGGCTCGGCTGGCTTCCACTGGCTGTCCAACTTCACCAAGGCCTGCGACGGGGGCTGTACCTTTGACTTCATCCCGATACACTGGTACGGGAGCTTCGACGGGCTGGCGAGCCACATCGCCGACGTCCTGGCCATCTATCCCAGAAAGAAGATTTGGGTCACCGAGTTTGCCCTCGACAACTCGAATCTAGAACACACCGAAGACTTCTTCCGGACGGCTGCCACTTACTTGGATAAGAACGAGTACGCTTCTTACCTTTGATATAGGGTGATGAGAAGAAGAAAGAAGAAGGAAGAAGAAAAACTGTGCTGACAAGAATTCCCGACAGAAACGTCTCTCACTACTCCTACTTCGGTTCTTTCCGCTCCTCCGCGTCCAATGTTGGCATCAACGTGGCCATGCTAGACTCGCATGGTAAACTGACCGACATAGGGGGCTGGTACTTGAAGGGGAACTCTACTGGAGTCAAACCGGACAATGTCACAGTCACGAAAACGCACGCGACAACTGCAGCAGGCCATACGCCGACGTATGCTGTGCCGCCGCTGGCAACAAAAACGTCTTGGGCCGTATCGGCGTCGGTCCCGAATCTCCTGGCTCTTCTTCTAGGGCTCAGTTTCTCAACTCTGTATATATGAAGTAGGCTGCTCTGAGGCTGATTCCAGTCACAAACATCTTGATTCATTCACGTAGAACCTTCTACAATGCACACCATACGTCTATAATCATGAGCTCCATTCCTGCGTAGAACGTGGCCATGTCTGTGCGTGAACTCTGTATGCCATGCCCTATCGCAAGTGACCCGGCGAATTTGCCTTGATACCACCACGGTAACCCCTGCGGAACGTACAAGGTCGATTCGTGTCAAGCCAGGCTTGGTCCCAATCCAATCCGGTCTCTTTCATATCTCCGTCCACGGAGCAGTTGTCGGCACTCCCACAAACATCGACTTACTCGGGGGTACCGCTTGCTAGTCGGGTCTTGGCCCAAGTCTAGACCAGCCGATGGTTTAACCTACTTGTCCCAACATTGACTACGAGGACCTGAACGACCGTTTCCAAGTAGATGCTTGCGGGCAAAGGAGAATTTGCCTATTCCGGGGAGGGGGGGGGGGGTACTAGTGAGCACGAGGGTCTTTGTGTATGCCCTGAACCTCTCGGATACATATTTCATCTCGACACCCTCGGTATCATGAGAGAGAGAGTGTGTGTGAGCGAGAATCTTCCTCCTGTGCCAGAAATCACACGAGTAGGAGAGATGCCCGACCAGATGATCCCAGACATGCAGACGCCGAGTTTGAGGACATCATCGACGGACCCGGGTTGCTCCCAGGCTATCGAGCAGCTGTATGGGCTGAAATTGGGGGATGTCAAACCTCTACCAAAGGTAGTGTTGATTGTGCATCTTTTCCGTGATACCAGAGATAAGCATCGATGTGTACTGACTTGGACATTTCCAGGTCACTATTATTGGGGACAAATCTTGCGGGAAAACGTCAATCTTTGAGGCTTTGACCGGACTGTCCTTGCCGGCATCGAGGCATCTTCTGAGCAACTTCGCCATCCACGCACAGTTCAAGCGCACGACGGACCAGGATCCTACTGTCAAGGCACATATCCGCCCTGGGCCGCTAAAAAGTCAAGACAAGGCTGTCTTGCGGCACTTGGAAAGCTTCCAGGTGGCCAACAATGGGCCACTGACCGGCGATGACTTTACCGATATTCTGGAAAAGGTAAGTTGACCGTGTCCAGATCTCCGATACCCGTGCTGGTCTCTAACATCATGTAGGCTGCCAACCGCATGTGTATCGCAATTGTCGATCGAGACGCCGGCGGCGACCATGAGCAAGTGGGCAACCAGCAACACCTTTCCGATAATGTCCTCGTCGTCGAGATTTCAGGACCCGATGTCAACAGCCTGAGCGTTGTTGATTTCCCTGGCTTTATGCACAGTATGCGACCGTATCGTCGCCCCTTGACCATGGCCGTATCTGACTGCTTTTCTCAGATTCTGCACTTCTTGATGCCCGTGAAATACAGGCTGTAAAGAGTTTGGTGATGAGCTGCATCGAGGAACCCCAGTCAATCATCCTGTACGTCTACCTCTCTTTACACAACGGCAAACCCCGACGACAATTTGCTGACGTGACCCAGGGCCGTCGTGGATGCCACGAACCAGATTGAAAACCAAGTGGCTCTCGAATTTGCCCGCGCCGTTGATCCTGAGGGCGACCGAACGATTGGTGTGCTGACAAAGTGCGATATTGTTCAGCGAGGCGACGAGAACAGGGTAAGCTATGGATCCTTCAAACCCAACCCCAACCCCAACCCCAACCCCCCGTTCATAATATTGAAAGGTGTTCGTATCTCGGCTAATGGTCCTCACAGGTTCTGCGACTTACCCGCAACAAGGAGCATCATCTAGCCCAAGGATGGTTCGCCCTCAAGAACCTATCGACGCAGGAACGCCGCGATGGCCTGGGTTTCGACCGGCGGAATGTGGTCGAGGGTGACTTCTTCTCGCAACCCCCCTGGAACGAGATCGATCGCAGCCGGGCTGGTATCAAGTCCCTCAAAGAGTTTCTGGGCGATCGAGCCAACGGCATGCTCCAGGAAAATGTCAACCTGCTGCTGGAGAAGATTCAGATCCTGACAGAGTCCTCATCCGCCAGCACAGGGCTCAATGCTGGCAGCGTCGGGCTCACTCCCATCCAGACGGGACTCAATTCTAGCGGCACCGGACTCACTTCGGTCAGAGCAAGGTTCGCGGATAGCACCGTCACGGTGGATGAGAAGCGAGAGCGTCTCCGTACAGTGATCGAGTTCCCATCCGAGGCCGACCCGCCGAGCAGCGAGAAGCACGGCACCGATCTGGAGGCCGGGTCGATCAAGAAACGACCGACGATGCTGATCAATGCGTGCACCGTCGGCCTGACCATAGCTCTGGTCCTGACGCTGGTGGGACTTGGCTGCCGGCAGCTGGCGCAGGAGATTGCGACTGATGGTGACTGGTACCGCCTGTTTCTGCTTGTCACTACGCCTCTGCAAATCTTTGTCAGTCTGGTAAGTTCGTTCGATACATTGACACGTATCACGTACCTGCCTCGAGCACAAGTCATGCTGACCTGACCACTTCCTCCGCAACAGTTCTTCTGCCAAGCCATCATATGCTCGATTGCGCAGCTCCTCGGACCGGTGAGCCAGGTGAATGCGAATTCGAAATTCTTCTCGGCCAAAGCCGTAAAGCGGCTGAACGTCATGGACGGGCCGCTGCCCCACGTGACGATCCAGTGCCCCGTCTACAAGGAGGGGCTGGAGGCCGTCATCGAGCCGACCGTCAAGTCTCTCGAGGCAGCGATCCGCAACTACGAGTCTCACGGCGGGACGGCCGGCATCTTCATGAACGACGACGGAATGCAGCTGCTCTCACCGGAGGAGGCGGCCGAGCGCAAGGCCTACTACGCGGCCCACAACATCGGGTGGGTGGCGCGGCCGAAGCACAACCCCAAGGGCGAGGGGCTGGGCCGGTTCATCCGGCGAGGCAAGTTCAAGAAGGCGTCCAACATGAACTACGCGCTGGGGGTCAGCCTCAAGGTCGAGGACAAGCTGGCGACGGTGGACCGCAGCGGCGTCTGGACGCAGGCTGAGGAGGAGGAGGCCTACCAGAGGTGCCTGGGCGAGGTGCTGGACGAGGAGCTGGGCCGGGCGTGGGCCGGGGGCAACATCCGCGTGGGCGACTACATCCTCATCATCGACTCGGACACGCGGGTGCCGGTGGAGTGCATGATCGACGCGGTCAGCGAGCTCGAGGAGTCGCCGCAGGTGGCCATCCTCCAGTTCTCGTCGGGCGTCATGAACGTCACGACCGGCTACTTCGAGATGGGCATCACCTTCTTCACCAACCTCATCTACACGGCCATCCGCTACGCCGTGGCCAACGGCGACGTGTCCCCCTTTGTCGGGCACAACGCCTTCCTGCGGTGGTCGGCCCTGCAGGAGGTCAGCTTCGAGTCGGAGGGCAGCCGGCACGGCGACCCGGATCTTGCCCCGGGCGAGAAGGACCCCAATTCGACGACGCCCTACGAGAAGTTCTGGTCTGAGTCGCACGTCTCCGAGGACTTTGACATCTCCCTCCGTCTGCAGACCATGGGCTACCACATCCGTCTGGGGTCCTACTGCGGCGACGACTTCAAGGAGGGCGTCTCGCTGACCGTCTACGACGAGCTCGCGCGCTGGGAGAAGTACGCCTACGGCTGCAACGAGCTGCTCTTCCACCCCGTCAGGCTGTGGTGGCGGCGCGGGCCCTTCACCCCGCTCTTCCTGCGCTTCATCCTCTCCAGCATGCCCATCGGCTCCAAGGTCAGCATCATGGCCTACGTCGGCACCTACTACGCCATCGGCTTCGCCTGGATAGGCTCCCTGCTCAACTACTTCCTCATCGGCTGGGCCAACGGCCACCTGGACCACTACTACATGAACAGCTGGCGCGTCTGGGTCGCCCTCATCGTCGTCTTCTCGGGGGCCGGAAACCTCGCCCTGGCCGTGGTCCGGTACCGCAGCGAGAACACCACGCTGCTCGGCCAGGTCTGGACCTGCTTCCGCTGGGCTCCCCTCCTCTTCGTCTTCCTCGGCGGCATCTCCGTCCACGTCTGCCAGGCTATCCTGTGCCACATGTTCTCCATCGACATGTCGTGGGGTGCGACCGCAAAGGAGGTGTCCGACACGTCCTTCTTCATCGAGATGCCCATGATCGCCCGCCGCTTCAAGTTCGTCTTTGTCTTCTGCATCTGCATGACGGGCCTGATGATCTGCGGCGCCTGTGCCTTTCCTTACCTCTGGAGGATCGATCAGCTCATTGCCATCTTCCCACTGGGCTGTGTCGTCTTCAGCCACTTCTTTCTACCCGTCTTGTTGAACCCGGCGTTGATGAAGTTTACGTGGTAATCATCTTCTGTCCAGACAAGAAAAATAGAGGCGTTTTCTCTTCTTCTCTCTCTCTTGGGGGACATGGGGAGAAAACGCACATCATGAATAGGCATGACATATACGACAATAACGCACACGCAATACTTCACACCATGTAAACCTGCCTTTTCTGCTCTTGTCCAAATGTACCTCGGGGGGGGGGGGGAATATGACTGATGTCATTGCAATGTTGAGAGTTCCCAGCACCGTGGGGTACGAGACAGCACGATAAAATTCCGCGGATTGGGTGAATAGTCTGCAGTCAAGGATAGATGGTACAATTCATCATCTGCATCAACGAATCCCTGGTTTGGGGTAGATATAGCTGCGAGGGCCCGAGTTATGCTGTCTCGTTCAGGGACGCAGTAGTTTGACACAGAGAAGAAAAAAAGAACGCATGCCGTGACATCTATTATCTGCCCTGGCAAGGCCAAGTTATTTTTTTAAAAAAAAGGAGAATGTAATCGATAGGGAAGATGGGTGTTTCTGATGTACAAAGGAGCGCATCGCTTCAAATTTTTTTTTAGCATGTAAAAACTACCACGCTTATTTGACGTGAGCGGCTAGAGTCTCGAGAACCTGAGAGGAGGGAGGGGAGTTAGTATTTCAAGCTTCTCGTTTTTTTTTTTTGGAGTGTATTATGAACTCGTCGGAGGGCTTGGTCAAACGTACCTCCAGCTCAATCTTGGCCTCGGCAATCTCCTGCTCGCTGCCGCTACCGTTGGCAACCTTCTGGGCCTCGGTGATCTGGTTACGGATGGCGTCGGCAGAGAAGTCTTCGAGGGGGAAGCCCTCGGGGGCGTTGATGCTCATGGAGGAGTCGGGCTGGACGGTGGCGAATCCACCAGAGACTATGGCAGCGCCGGAGCGAGTTAGAGATATATACAGAGGATCTGTCTTGGATAGAACACAGGTTGGGACATGTTGGGTTGGGGACGAGATAGATCGGACGTACGGAAGAACTGCTTGGCACCGCCGCTCTCCTCGACGACCTCGACCAGACCGGGCTTGAGCTGCTCAATGGAAGGGACGTGGTTGGCAAGGACACCCATCTCGCCACTCTCAGCGGGGATGTTGACCTGGACGACATCCTGGGACTTGTAGATGGACTGTTTGTTTTTACCCGTGATATTGCGGTAATTAGCTTTACCGTTTTCACGCGACACTGCCATGCCATGCCACGTATCAATTCAATCGAATTGATCATCCAATTGAACTGAGGAATCCACGCACCTGGTGAGGAAGAGACAGGCTAAGCTTGATCTGTATTTGCCGGGTTCTGGTTGTTAGCTATATTTGCTTGGGCGTCGCGCGCGTCGCTCTTTCTCGCTCTCCCACGGGCGGGGAGAAGGAGAGGTAGTTTCAATTCACCTTCTCGGGGACGGCCTCGGCGTAGCCCCTGCGCTGGATGGGGATGCGCATGGCGGCAGGGCGGGCGCGGATAGCCACACGGGCGAGGCGGAAGGAGGCGTTCATGGCTGCGGCTGTCGAGAGAGAGGTTGTGGTTGATGGGGAAGCGTGTGGGTTTTCGGGGGAGAAGCTCTTTTCGTAATTGGGAGGTACGCTGGATCTCTGGCTTTGCCGACCGGGAGCCCAGCCAGGCCAGCACATCCGCATTTCGGCTACAGGGAAAATCCGAGGTCAGATCACGTGGGTGATCACATGACGATATATAATAGCTCATGTCACCTTTTATGTATTCCGCCCTATCAACCATCATCCCATTACATGAGATAATTTCTGTCTCAGAGAGGATGGGAGCCTCTATGATGGGGGTTTGTTTTTTTTGTGAATTATTTGCCTTTAAATGTTATGTCTGTATGATGGTTCTCTTCATGTCGTCGCATCAAGCACTGTCAAAGCAGTTATGTGGTCAACTCACCGACTCATGACGACTTATGAGTTGGGCCTTGCACAGCCTTCTGGCTGAAAACGACATCTCACGCAAACGAAAGATATACTTCTCGGCAACAGGAAGCTTTTTTCTACAAGTGTGACGGACAAGATGTCGAGCACAAGTACAGCAGTCGAATCCGACTTTCGATATGGAGGGGGGGCCGGAATTCTATATTGGGAGTGCCATTCTATTCTGGGACAACCAGACCCGAAGCCCCCCGTTTCACCTTTTGTTTCTTGCTGTGTGATCGCCACTCTGCAAGAAAAGGTTATAACAGAGCTTTTTTTTTTTTTTTTAAAACCCTCCTGTCTTATGCTACAGGATTCACAAAAAGGACATCCAAGACAGACACAGTGTTCCATGATAAGGTGTATTTCGTAGACTTGCCTCACCAAGGCCCTCGCTCCATGTCAATGCACGTTGGGTATGTCTCCCCCCCCCCCCGACGACACATGAAACTTGTCTATGATCCTTCGAGTCTGTTGATTAGACCTAGACTCCGAAATGGTGGTGGCTGTTGTGCACTTGTTGTTTCAGCATATACATGAAAGCCATGAGTTTAAAATCTACTGACCACCGGGGGGGGGGGGGGGGAGGGGGGAGACATTTTGGCCTAGACGCGCTTTCTTAGATTCGTGTTCTGGATGCAGGAAAGCTTCCGGTGTGCCTAGACTTGTCCCATTTCTCTCTCTCTACGGGGCATTAGGTCCTGAATCGTAGAATGTCGACCAACCCCTGGACTACATGTAAAGTCTAGTGTGACGGTGTTCAGATCGGCTTTGGTGATGCAAAGTACTGGGCACCGTCCCGTCTGGAATGCAAATGGGAAAGGTCGCGCGTCAAACACAGGCCTGCTCTGGATGGTATCCGAGCTGCGGCCGCCACAGTCCCCGTGAAGGTGAAATAGCCCAAGGGCCTTGGGGTCACCTATGCAGCCTTTACCTACACATGGGTGTCTTCTTTTCTCCTCTCTGGGTGTATCATATGTATCATATGCCGTGTTGCTGGGGGGAGGCTTGCCGGAACCACCACGTGCCATAGCAGCGAGCGAGATGGAAGCCATGGACAGTTCTCCGTAGAAGAAGAACGAACAGCAAGACGGGTCCGACTGTATGGGCGGATGCAGCACCATATCGATTCCTACAGGTTCCGTGGTCAGTATTATACGATAGTACACTCGTCGTACGACCTGTGCTTAAATCGGTAACCCGTGGCGGCTCCCCCCATTACTTGGCATTGCATTCTCCAGATGTACGGGGCGTAACAGATGCGGGGATCTCTCTCTCTCTCGCCGAGTCCGGAGGAAGAAGAGTACGGAGTGTTGTTGCGCATCAAAAAAAGGTGTTGGTTCCCTCCCCCCCCCCCCCCCCCCCCTTCCCCCCTTTTCTCATCGGGATGATAGGAAGCGTGACATGTGTGTGAGGATACATCCCCGCACGACGCAGTGGCGGTTAACATGCGGTGAAAAGTAGAAAGTAGAGTAGACCCGCTCCATTGCCGCCCTCGGCCCGTCGAACAAACAAAAATGCATCGATAATTCATTGTTGATCTTCGGGGGGCCGGAGTGGCGATGGTCGTCATCCATGAATTGTTGGCAGGAGGAACACGTAAGACTACCATGTAATACGTACGTACGAGTACGCAGGGCTGATGATCACCACGTCGACTGCCCTCGCGTGAGAAGGCTCGTCCCCGCTGTCGTTGGGAAAGGATCGTCACGGATGGGACGAAGTAGAGAAGCTGAAACCCGGTAGGTCGGTCGGTGAAGTCTCGTCTATTATTACTCTGTAGCAGTCGGAAGACCCCTCCTCCCCTTCTTCTTCTTCTTCTTCTTCTTCTTCTTCTTTCTTTCTTTCTTTCTTTTCTTTTTTAAGAAAAAGAAGAAAAAATCAATCTCTTACGTACTCAATATTTGAATTTTCGATGCGCTGTCGGCGGACGGTCGCAAAGTCGACAATCAGACTGCGCCTCTCCATCGTATGTATCTCTAGGACGTACATGAGGTACTAATAGCGCTCCTCCGTAAACTATCACGCCGTAACTTCTATTCTACCTAGTATATGCATTGGCGGGCGGGCAGAAGGGGGCCGGCGCGTGATTGGTTACGATAAAGTCGGCATCTGACGTTGTCGTCATGGTGGATGTTGATTCCGTTAGGAGATGCTGTGTGTGTGTGTTGTTGATCTCAGGAATATGAAGAAAGGGTTCAAGTTGGTGGATCTCTCTCTCTCTCTCTCTCGTGTCTCATCATCCATCTCCAAGAATTCGTAGTTGTCATGATTATAGTAGATGTGGATAGAAGACATCATCACACACACACACACACACACATACATACACATTTATACAATGCCGAGCTAAGATGGGGGGGGGGGGGGGGGGGGGGGGAGGGGGTAATTGGTAGATCTCGAGTACGATGATGGTGGTGGGCACATCCCGTCACTCTGGTGGTGGCATGACACCCCATGAGCCCCATGAGCTATTACAAGTTGTCCAGGTGGGACAGGATGATGACGAAATGGGCCAGGGGCATGGCAGAGAGCTAGGGATATGCCTCGTACATGTGTCCTCGATCCCGTGATCAGCTCTCTCTTCGCTTCTTTCTCGTCTGTCCAGGAGGAACGACCGGAGGAGAGAGGGGGGAAGGATGGGCATCGAATCGGCAGAACGAAGCCGACCAAGACCATACAAGACCATACAGAGCCAGCACACAGGGGGGAGAGAGAGAGAGAGAGATGGAGAGAGACAGAGACTAGTATAGTGGTAGTATTGGTAGCCGTAAACAGAGAGAGACTGCGGCTCCCCCGCTCAGGATGACCATTTAAGTACTAGTAATCTGTAACGGCAGCAGAGTTCCCCTAATAAGTACTCTTCACCTGCTCAACCTGTCTGGTTATTATGAGGGGTTTGATTTGATGGGATGCCAGACGACGTAATCTGTACGCTGCGCAGAGCCAGGGGGACCAGCAGGAGGCTAGAGAGAGAGGGAGGGAGAGAGAGAGAGAGGGAGGGAGAGAGAGAGAGAGAGGAGGGCAGGCTAACCATTCGTGGGCAAGATTGTAGGGGGGAGAAAAAGAATCGGAACAGGGGTGGCGTGGGATCAAGGGTCCTTCGATGCGCCGTTTGCTGGTATTATTAGGCGGTATTATGACGACCAGAACTACGGAGTATCATTACAGTGTACGAGCACTATCATTCCGTACTCCGTACTCCGTACATTGTACAGAGCAAGAGAGTGAGTATTAATATAGCATCATCATGTAGCGACATCAGTCGAATACGGACGGCGGGTACTTGCGTCAGAGGGGCGTGACGACGGTATGATGTTGTGAGGTAGACGAGTAATTGTGTATATGGAGTAGATAGTAATATAGTGGTGGGTATGGCCGGTGATGGGCAGGACGATAATACTACATGCAGAGTGCATACAGATATGCAGCAGTTGCAGGATTGAGAGCGCAACGGAGAGTGATGGCATATTAGCGAGATGAGCTGTCGAGAGGCCAGGGCCAGCAGGCAGAGCAGGTGGCGGATAGATGTCGTGTGTCTCGAGATGTGACGATGACATATAATAATGTAACGACATTGTGTATTAATCTGCATAGCAGAGACAGAGAGAGAGAGAGAGAGAGACGAGACAGAGGAAGAAGAGGAGGGAGAGAAGAATAGAGAGAAGGAGAGAGAGAGAGTGTGTGTGTGACGGTGAACTAATAATAAGCAGGACCATTGGTGTTTGATGTTTTGCTCATGTCATGGTCATCATATCCCATAATATGCAGGGCGTTTTGGTCAAATATCAAAAAGAGGGAAATAAGCGAGGACTAGGTGATACCTCCGACTCTGCACCGCGGTTCTGCAGGACGCACATGTACATGTATCTATGTACTGGGTAGTCTGCAGTAATATCGTGTACCTGTAGAGTCGTATAGTAATAAGCAATTAGATAATGATGACTGCTATTTGATGAACAAGGGGCTTCTGTTATTAATATTGAAAATGGTGACTTTCAGCTCTGGGACCACGCCGTATGACGAACGAGTTGCTCTGATACCGATTCATAGCACCATCACACGTCTGCGTAGCTCTCTGGTGGGCTCTGGTGGGCAGTCTATGGGGCAGTAAGAGTTTTTCTTCTCTTCTTCCTCTTCATCTTCTACCCCCCCGCCGTCCCCTCTCCCTCTTCTCTCTCCCTCTTTTTTTCTTCTCCTAGAGAAAAAAGAAGGAGGGAAAAATCTTCCTTCTTCTCTTTACATGAGAGGGACCGCAATTTCTTCCCGGGAATGGGCTCGCTCCTGTGGCTCTCTACATGTAGATGGGGGAAGAAAAAAATTCTTGACCGACCACCGGACACAGTATTCACAGTGCGCATCAGGGCTTGGTGAGTGGAGCCGCTTACGAGGGACGGAAGCCACCTGAAATGTGCCGAAAGGTACTGTATACGGTCAGAGAGAGGAGAAATTTCTGATGTACGGATCCACCCTCTGCAGTAGAGGCCGAGGGCGGTCGGTCTCCTGATACAGTATGAATATGGGCAGGATCGAGACTGTATGTGATTCCAGACTGTGCTGGTCTACCGGATGAGCCTGTCCTCAACGTACCGCGGACTAAGGGATCGAGCTAAGAGGTCAGGCTGAGGAGAGAGAAGACGATAGGCCAAGCAATGGAGATGCCGGCTCTACGAGCGAGTACACTACCTATAGCAGTATATGCTATATATGTACGATGTACGAGTACTCGTACAGCACAGCACCGTACTCAGGCTCCCCACACTGAATGTAAGAGGCCTCCTTCGTGTGTCCTCTGTGTGTCCCCCCCACGGGTCTGAGGTACCGCTTATTCCCATCACGACACCACGACTCCCATCCGTCCCTGGTACATGTCTCTACACTAGTACCTCGTCTCTCCCATCTCCCGACGACTCGTGAAGCCACTGCACATTGTTATTTGGACGTCTTGGACCTCTGCGCCCTGCAGACTGACGCCCTACTGCGCACTGCACAGACACCCGGGGGTTCTTCCTAGGTCGCGCCCCCCCCCCCTTCCCCTTCTCCCCCATCAACCCCCCCCCATCGAAGAAAAGGGTCAAGGGCTCCGTCCCCTCCCCTCCATTATGAGGAATCCAGGTGGACTCCCACTCGCTCAGCACTCAGAAAGAAAAGTGTGCGTGTGTTGCGTGTGTGTGCACTTCCGTAGCGTGTTGTAACTCCGTAGTTCTCGTAATAAGAATATAATATCGCTCGTTGCCCTTTTCTCCTCCTATATTACCTCTTACTGGTAATTGTATGTTTTCAAACAAACACATACACACACGCACACGCACACACACATTTCAGTACATACATACACACCCGCCTTTCAAAGTGGCCAGGTGCTGAAAGTCAGGGCGAGGGACTCGTTCCTTCCTCGTCTGCACGGGGTTCTCTCTTACCCGCTTGGCACCTTGCCACACTGGGCCTTCATCACTGACTGGCTCGGCTCCTCTCTCACACTCTCACTCTCTCTCTCTCCGTCTCTGTCTCTCTCTTCCCCCCCCAGTCTCACGCCACAGCACAGCCAGCCTCTTTTCTGTTTCAACCAGGCAGTGCTCTCCAACATCTCCACCACCCCATTCGTTCCATCCGGCAAACCAGAGAACGAAGAGCGAAGAGAAACAACCAGAATAACCTTTCCAAGACTTTTCTTCTTGACGTATTCCGAGGCCTTCCGTATCGGCTCTAAAATCGCCACTTACACTCTCACGCCTAGGCCGGTCGAGTTGACCCAAGTCAGCGCCAAAACGTCATAATCCATTCGATGGTATTACCAAGTAAAAAAATATACTGTCCTCTCCCATTCACGCTTTCCGCGCCACCATTCAGCCCTGCCGTCGAGCAAAATTTCTCAAGCGCCGGCAGAAATACATTGGCTTCGGGCTTCAAACTCATCCTTTGAGAGACAATTTCACCTTTTTTTCTTTCTTTTTTTTCCCCCCCTTTCAAACATCTGCACCAAAAATAGGTCGACCTTGCTTTCTGTCTCACACACGCGGCACCAACGCCCAGTCTCCTCTCATACACCAAATCTCGGACATTCAACTTTTGTGCTCGGCCTAGACATGATGTCGGACTACATGTTATAGCACCACGGTCCTCTCGGACATTGAAAGGAGAGAAGAAACCCTCTCGCGACATTCCTCGGTCGCAATCGCCAAGGGAGACATTCTCTCTTGGGCTGTCATAGTCCATCCTCGACTACCATCTCTTACCACCGTCTCTTCACCCAACCTCTTTGTTCTTTTCCTCCTCCCATTTGACCGACGACCCATCACCACCTCTTGTCTAGAACCAGAAGCAAGCGAGACGATACGACCACGATGTCTCCTTCTACCCCCATAGCCTGGCAGGTGCCCGTCTGGGCTGCTCAGGACGCGGAAGAGACCGACGAGGTCGACGACGAGCCTCCCGAAGCACCACCCCACGCATCCAGCCCTCAGAAGTTCACCCGCACCGCCGTCAGGCGTCCCAGCGAGCAGACCTCTCTCCTCACAAAGGCCATCATGGGCTACCCCGACCAGGTCCAGGTCCACCTGTCGGCCCCTCGCGACGAGTTCCCCTCGGCCTTCCACACGGCCAGGCGCCGCTCCATGGCCAGCAACGTCAGCCTCGCCTCTACCGCCGACCTCACCAGCGACACCGGCATGACCAGCCCGGCGCGCACCAACACCCCTAGCCCGCCCATCCCTGAATCTGTCGTCTCGCGCCTCAGCGGCGTGCGCATCCAGTCCGAGAAGACTGGGTCCGTCACCTCCTACCCCGCCAGCGCCAGGACCGGGACCAGCCTGCAGCGTTCCCCGGAGCTGCAGCAGAAGGCTGCCGATGCCCCTCGCAAGCGCTCCATCCAGTTCACCTGCACCGGCAAGCCTGCTGCTGCCGCCGAGAAGCCCGCCGCTCGCCTGCCTGCTGTTGCTTCTCCCCGGACCAACGTGCAGCTCCCGCAGCCGCAGCCGCAGCCGCCGCAGCCGGCCGCCCGTCGCCCGTGCATCAAGTTTGCCTGTCCGGCCCGGCCGGCCTCTACCCAGAACACCCCTCCTGCCGCCCGCCCTACCACGCCTCGGTCCTCGTCCAGGACTCCCAGGAAGCCCGAGTCCCCCTCTACTCCCAGGAGGTACTCAGCCGTCGCTGTGGGGTCCGCAAACCCCGGAAGCCCGAGCGTCGCCAGGAGGTCGTCGAGCAGGCCTCCCCTCTCCCGTCCCAAGTTCCTCCGCGCCAACTCCAATGACCTTGTCCTCGACGGCTCGCAGTTCCACGAGTTTGCCCGTGAGCGGTCCCGCGAAGATGACTGGATCCGTCAGGATAGCGTCGCCGCCAAGGGGAAGCTGACCATCGACGACACCCTCGTCAAGGAGAACCGCATCCGCCGTCTGGGGAGGGAGGCCGAAGAGGAGGCCGAGCTTGAGGAAGACGACGACGATGACAACATCGAGGACGAGGACGACGACGTCGACAATCAGGATGACAACGACAACGACGAAGAAGATGAGGAGGACGAAGACGAGGACGACGAGGACGAGGACGAGAACGAGGACGACCTCGACGACGCCCTCTCCGACGGCTACCACACCGACGAGGAGACGGGATTCGCCGAATCGGACGAGTCGGACGGGGGAGAGGATGACAACCTGGTTCTCTGGACTCTGAGCAAGAGCCCTGCTGCCGCCGCCGCCGCCGCTGCCGCCGCCGCCAAGACCGCCGCTTCTGGCGAGGCCACCGCCGACGGCGCGACCACCACCGGCCTCGGCAGGCAGCCCTTCCTGCGCGACCAGCAGCCGCACTCGGACTCGTCGACCATGACGGCCGCCGACTCGAGCCGGCGCCGCTCCAACATGCAGCGCATCAAGCCGCAGCCCGAGGCCCCCGACCTGCCCGACAGCACCGACTTCGTCTGCGGCACCTTGGACGAGGACCGACCCCTCGAGGAGGCTTACCTGACATGCATGGCGGCCCGTCGTAACGAGAAGCTCCGCATCATCCCGCAGGACATCGACCCCAGCTTCCCCGCCTCGGACCCGGAGGACGACGAGGATGAGGACATCTACAACCCGGTGCACCACGACAGCGACGACGACGACTTCTTCCCCGGCAAGATGGAGGACCTGCACCACGAGCAGGACCACCACCGGTCTACGCGCCGCCGTCGCAAGAGCGGATTGGTCTCCCCCACCAGCAGGAAATACTATCACTCCCCCGCACCCAATAAACAGCTGCGCGAGAGGTCGCCCCGTGGCTCTGCCGTCGCTATATCTACCGTCGAGGCAGAGCAGCAGCAGCAGCAGCAGCAGCAGCAGCGAAAGCCCACACCCCCTCCCCCCGCGCCCAGCCGTAGAGCTAGGTCACCCCCTCCCCCTACCAAGACGAAGCAGGCCGGCAAGCAGGGCGGTGCAGCCCTCCTGCCGAAGAAGTCTCCCCGTCCGACGAAGCTGGGATTCAACCTGGCCGTCCCCGCCCCCCACGCCGGCCTCACGGCCACCAAGTCACTCCCCCGCGCTGGCGTCACGTTCGGCCAGGGAGGCAAGCAGCACAGCCGCGGGACCAGGCGGGTCCAGAAGGACGACGTGCACCTCCGCGGGGCCATCGACATCGTCAAGGGCCTCGAGAAGAAGAGGCAACGCCGCCGGGAGAAGTTCTACCAGAAGTACTGCAACCGCGCCAGGCGGGGCCAGATTCCCGAGCGCAAGACGCAGCCTGGTAGGGGTGCCGAGAGGATGAAGGAGCTCGGTCTGCTCATGGCGGGGAAGAAGGATCAGGGCAATTATGTCATGTCTATCTAACCCTTCACTCTCCACCCCTCCTCTCTCTCCTTTTTTTGCCTCTCTTCTGTACCTCTTCCCACCTTTCTTCAAATGGGCGGGCGGTTCAACTCATTTCCTCTTCTTTGTACATACAATTTTTTTCAAATCTTTTTTTTTTTACCTCCTCAGACAGCCACAGGAGTTTTATTCTCGGATTGGGCATGGGAATCGGCGCAGAGCATATATTTACATTTTCTTTCATTCCATCAGTCTTCAAGGCCTGACTGTCCTGCCGCACACTTTGATCTTCTACTTCATGACTTGTCTCTCTCCTCATTCTTGACATCTGCACTGCGCATATCTGCTGCCAGGTACTGAGCGTACATCTGCACTTTCGATTGATTCTCTTCTTCCTTCTAGACGACTGCATTGCTTCACACCTACAATCTTCACGACCGTTTCTCTCTCAGTTCTGCCCCCGGTGTAGTTGGCTCCCTAAAATCGGGCATCATGGCGGGCATCGTTCGCCTAGTACAGGCCCGTGTATGCCCGATGACGATGCGAATAGATTTACGACTTACGAATCAATGAATAATGCACGTATTTCACACCATATACGGTAAACGGGGCGTAAAGCACGAAAAAAAAAAAGAAGAGGAAAGAAACTTCCTATTATTTACTCGGTGACACGTGATGTAATGACATGTGGTCTCATCCACAGACTAGAACGCACCGCGGAAATACCTGGAGAAATATACCTGGAGAAATACCGAGGTAGAGACGCGGAGGCAGAAACACCCAGTATCAGACCATTTATTGTATATTTCGTGTGATATACGGACCATAGGCCTTTGCGGTGGTATGGACTGGTAGAAAAAAAAGTCAGAGCCGATAAGCTGTACGGTTCCCTACACCGGGACTGTCTAGATAGCGGCATACGTACTCCGTACAGTAATAATATAGTAGTATACTGCCAGTATTTCGTAGTACCACACTGCACCAGAGACAGGTCTAGAATGCGAATAGCAGGTATTAATATACGGGCTACGAGTACACACACCTACATTTGGATCTGCCTTAAAATCAAGGCATAAAACAAGTGGGCGTCCTCCTACCCCCGGGCTCAGCCCAAGGGCCAGCTTTCGACATACTATAACTGACCAGAAAGAGAGTGGAAGAGAGCGTCCGTCGATCGAAGACAGCATTCACAATACCCTGCCACAAACGCAACCTCCCCTCCACCAACGTGACGACGACGACGACGACGACGACGACGAACGACGAAAAATAAATAAATAACAACCTGTCCGACGATCTCTCCTATCAACCAATCTACATATAGAACGAGCCGATATACAGGTCGACAGCATGTGGATCGTCAACTGGTGTACGTTACGTTCAAACCTCCCCTCCCCGCCCCACGGGATAAGTATAAGAGGAGGGAGCCAGAACAAGAAGGTGGTGATGGGGAGAAGGGAGGAAGGGGGGGAAAATCATGGAGAGGAGGAAACAGAGATACTGACGGCATCTGATGCACAGTTTACGACGTGCTGTCCTCGCTCGGACTGCTTAACAAGCATGCCAAGCTGCTCTTCCTCGGGCTGGACAATGCTGGGAAGACGACGCTTCTGCACATGCTCAAGGTACGCTTCTCTCTACTCCATCCTGCCTCGTCTCGACTCTGCCGACGCCCTTGTGTGGACGGGTGCCGTACTGACGAGCTTCCATCCAGAACGACCGTGTCGCCATCCTCCAGCCTACTCTCCACCCTACTTCGGAGGAGCTGGCCATCGGCAACGTCCGCTTCACCACGTTTGACCTCGGCGGTCACCAGCAGGGTGCATCTTCCGTCTTTCCTTGAATCGGGGTGGAGAAGAAGAAGAAGAAGAAAGACAGTCTGCTAACCTGCTTCTCTGACGACAATAGCCCGCCGTATCTGGAGGGACTACTTCCCCGAGGTGAACGGCGTCGTCTTCCTCGTCGACGCCAAGGACCACGAGCGCTTCCCCGAGGCCAAGGCCGAGCTCGACGCTCTCCTGTCCATGGAGGAGCTCTCCAAGGTCCCCTTTGTCATCCTCGGCAACAAGATTGACCACCCCGACGCCGTTTCCGAGGACGAGATGCGCCACCAGCTCGGCACCTACCAGACCACCGGTAAGGGCAAGGTTCCTCTCGAGGGCATCCGTCCCATCGAGCTCTTCATGTGCTCCGTCGTCATGCGCCAAGGTTACGGCGAGGCCATCAGGTGGCTGTCACAGTACGTCTAAGTGACGGGCACGCACGAGATGGTTGCTGTTGCTGTTACTGTTAACGTTACTGTTGCTGTGGGCCGTGGCCCGTTATAATGTAATGCGAGGGGAGGGGTGAGGATGGAGGGAAAGGGAGGGAGATTGAGAGACCGATGGATAGAGAAAGAGAGAGAGAGAGAGATTGTGTGTGTGTGTGTGTGTGCGTCTGTGTGTGAGGGAGGAGGAGAGTAGGACAGAGAAGAACAACAATTCTCTTGTCCTTTTTCCCTCCATAGTAGAGGAGATAAGTCCATGACCAAGAAATTCAAGCATCCTTCTTCAGGCGAAACGTTTCGGAGCAGAGGGAGGAAGAGGATTCTCTATTCAAGTACAATTGGTTTCCTCTCCGTCTCCCTACTCTGCCTTCCTTACAAACGGGCTCCAGCGTAGGAAAAAAAAAAAAAAAGTAAAGTGCTTGCCCCTGGAAAGATGATGCTTGTGGGGTGGCGGAGATGCCAAGAGAGGGAATTCACCAAGATTCCTAGATCTGCCCATGACCTCGTGGAAGCAAGAGGAAAAAAGGGAAAAAATAAAAAAGAGATTTTTTTTCCCAGCTGTTGTCAAGAAAAGCAATAGACAAACGTGAAGGGAAAACTGCGAATGTTCTGGCCCCGGCACTCTCGTTGTGGCCAACCTGTCTCATGATTAACCACTACGGATCCGGGACAACTTGGTGGAGGCGGATGATCGAATCCCCAACGAAAAAAAGCGGACGAACGGTGTGGCTCTACGTCATCCTCGCCAAAGGAGCTCCTCTAACTTCAAACTCTCCCTCCCTCTTCTCCATGTGGCAATAACCTCGAAAACTCAAATCAGGCATCGAAGGAGAAGACAGAGAGACGACAACGGTCGACCATCCGAGCGGAAACCGACACTACACAACCCCAGCCTACCCCGACGGAGGACGGCGAACAAGACGGAAACACGCATACGCATACCGAGAACCATGTCCAAGGGGGACCCGTCTCGACGACGCACCGGCCTGGATTCGTACGACTTCCCGCCCGAGGCATTTGATAGCAGTCTCCTGCCGGACGTCGACGTCGATTTCATCCCGGAGGAGGACGTCGAGGCCTTTGAGCGCGCGCTGCAGGCCCCGGATCCGCTGCAAAGTCCTACTCCCGATGACGCGGCTTCTGGAGCATCCGGCCTCAGGCCGCGCCCCCGGAGCAGCTCGCCGTGGGTGACGAAGCGCGACTCGCTGGCGAGCACGGCCATGCTCGAAGAGGCATCGGCGGCGGCGGCGGCGGCGTCGGCGTCGGCCATGGCATCAGGGAGCACGCCGGCGGCAGACGACGATGGCCCGCAACGCGGACCGCCTGCCACCTCGTCGGCGCCGACCTTCATCACGGCGCAGAACGACTGGGCGCCCATCCACCCGTCCGTGTACGACTACGACGACAAGAACAGCAGCACCACCAAGCGCAAGAAGAAGGGTGGGTCAAGGAGGAAGCGCAGAGGCGGGAAGGGCGGCGGCGGCGGCAGGCCGGTAGAGGGCCTCCTAGGTACGCGGTCCAAGGATGAGACCCGAGAGGGGTACCTGTACCAGCTGTCCAAGTGGCCGCTGCTCTTCTTCGTCGTGGCATGGCTCACGGGCCTGGGCCTCGCCTACCTGTCCACCAGGGGATACATCTGGCTCTACGAGCACTTCTTCACGTGGCGCGGCAGGCGTCAGCAGCTTCGGATGAGCATGCGCCGCACGTCGAACTACAGGGACTGGGTGGCCGCCGCCAAGGATCTGGACGGGTACCTGGGTCGCAGGGCGTGGCGTGAGGAGGACGACTTCGCCTACTACGACTCCAGGACGGTCAAGCGCGTGTGGGACCAGATGCGCAAGACCAGGCTGACGGCCGAGGCGGCGGGCACGGCCGAAGACGACAGGCGCAAGGCTGTCGACGAGCTCAGAGCCTTGACGGAGGCCTGCGTCAAGAATAACTTTGTCGGCGTGGAGAATTCTAGGCTGTACAGCCAAACGTACTATGGGACCAAGAATCTGGTGCAGAATTATCTCGACGAGGGTAAGTGTTCGTCTGTTTGCCGGGGGGGGGGGGGGAGAAGGACACCGAAAAAGAAAAAAAAAAGAAGAGAAAAAAAAGCTGACAAGAAGTGAACTAGTCGATCTGAGCCTCAAGTTGTTGCTCAAGACCAAGTTACTGGATGCAGAGGAGAAGCGCATCCTCTTCCAGCATGTGGATGCCAACTTTGGCCGCACGGCGCTGTGTCTGTCTGGCGGGGCGGCGTTTGCATACTACCATATCGGTGTGCTGAGGGCGCTCCTGGACGCGGGCCAGCTGCCGAACGTCATCACGGGTACGAGCGGCGGCGCGCTGATCGCGGGGCTGGTGGCGACGCGGACGGACGAGGAGCTGCAGGCGCTGCTGGTGCCTTCGCTGGCGGTCAAGATCAACGCGTGCAGCGAGAGCATAACGACGTGGCTGCCCCGGTGGTGGAGGACGGGCGCGCGCTTCGACTCGGTGGACTGGGCGCGGCGGTGCAGCTGGTGGACGCGCGGGTCCCTGACATTCCGCGAGGCGTACGAGCGGACGGGCCGGATCCTCAACGTGAGCTGCGTGCCGGCGGACCCCCACTCGCCCACGATCCTGTGCAACTACCTCACCAGCCCGGACTGCGTCATCTGGTCTGCCGTCCTGGCGTCGGCGGCGGTCCCGGGCATCCTAAACCCGGTGGTGCTCATGATGAAGGGCCGCGACGGGCGCCTGGAGCCCTTCTCGTTCGGGCACAAGTGGAAGGACGGCAGCCTGCGGACCGACATCCCCATCAAGGCGCTCAACACGCACTTCAACGTCAACTTCACCATCGTCAGCCAGGTCAACCCGCACATCAACCTCTTCTTCTTCTCGTCGCGCGGCTCCGTCGGCCACCCCGTCACCCACCGAAAGGGACGCGGCTGGCGCGGCGGCTACCTCATGTCCGCCATCGAGCACTACCTCAAGCTCGACATGAACAAGTGGCTCCGCTTCATCCGGCACGCCGAGCTGCTGCCCCGACCGCTGGGGCAGGACTGGAGCCAGCTCTGGCTGCAGCAGTTCAGCGGCACAGTCACCATCTGGCCCAAGTCCATCCCCTCCGACTTCTACCACATCCTCACCGACCCGGACCCGCCCAGGCTCGCCCGCATGATCCACGAGGGCAAGCAGAGCACCTTTCCCAAGATCAACTTCATCTCCAATCGTCTCAGGATCGAGAGGCTCATCGAGCAGGGCATCCGCGAGACCAGGGCTAGGGATCGCACCCTGCACGACCTGCTCAGCGAGGAAGACCTGCGGAGCATCCTGCTTGCCAACTACGACTCGGGTGCGGGCCTGACCACCGAGGACGACACGGACGGAGAGGACGATGGAGGCATCCTCGGTGAGCTCACCAAGGGGCTTGGCATGACGATCATTGGGAAAGAGAAGGGAGACCACCAGTCGTGATGTATCACCTTGGTACCGTATCCACATCTTTCTTTGTACCTACTCTCTTTTTTTTTTAAATTTTTTTTTTTTAGCATAGCATAGCAACATACACACACACACACACACATATATATATATACATATCTAGTTTGTTCCATTGCAAATGTTGATATACACGAGTCGTCTTGAGTTCCTGGCTCGACCAAGAAGTGGTGATACAAGAGGTAAGACGATGACATTATCACGATTATTAGTAGGTACTACTGACTGCCCATCGACATGAAACAGGTACGGATACGATTTCGTTCACAGTCCCCACTTGCGCCTCTCCCATATCCTGAGCGGGACATAGATGATTGGGCAGATGAAGAAGGCCAATATCCAGCTGATGTCGGTGCCAGCCTCGGAGCCGCCGATGCCGCTGGCGATGGGGCCGACCCACCACTCCTGGCTCATGGACAGGATAGAGATGACGGTGCCGACTACCCACGAGACGGACGCGGCGATGCCGTAGGGCAGCTTGGACGGGTCGTTCCACGCGTCGAGGTCGTACTGGTAGGCGCGTCGCCAGACGAAGTGCTCGGTCATGACGATGACGGCGAAGGGCATGATCCAGTAGGCGCAGATCAGGAGGAAGTTCTCCATGACGGCCTCGAGGTGGTCCCTGCCGGCGATGGAGCAGGCGAGGAAGACGGCGCTTCCGGCGAGGCACCAGACGAAGCGCGGGACGGCCATGAGTCGGTTGGAGATGATCTGGACGCTCAGGCCGAGCGAGTAGATGTTGGCGGTGATGACGGCCATGGTGGACATGCTGAGGACGACCTCGACGAACTTGCCGAGGCCCCTGACGGCGGAGCCCCTGCCGTCGAAGACGGCGCCGATGAGCCCGCCGATGCCGCGGGAGGCGTAGGCGGCGGCGAATCGCGGGTCCGGGCTGCGGCTGAGCGTGCCCACGGCGGCGCCGAGCCACTCGATGGTGATCTGGGGGATGATGAGGCCGAAGAACATCCACGCCGACGACCGGGACCCGGAGACGGTCTCGCGCATGTAGACGCCGTAGTCGGCCGCCACGACCTGCCAGGCGATCTCGTAGCCGATGATGGCGGTGCCGAACGACAGCACGCTGGACGCCTCGAGCGGGCCCGACGGCATGGCCACGTTGACGAAGTGGCCGGCCCCGAAGCCGGCCATGATGACGAAGCACACGAACACGAGGTAGAAGGACCACCGCATGTACACGTGCACGACGTGGTAGCCCATCAGCCCCAGGCCGATGGCCACCACGGCCACGACGACCACCGCTGCCGCCAGCGGCAGGTCGCCGTCTCCGGCGTCGTACAGCACGCCGGCCCCGGATATCGCGTTGACGATGGCCCAGCCGATCTGGTTGATGGCGCTCAGCAGCGCGAGCACCTTGGCCGGCCACCAACCGAAACTGTACCGGGGTATCGTCATGGTGCGCAGCCCGAGCTTGGGCCCCAGCCGTGCCGCCAGCGCCGGCAGCGCCGCCCCGGCCAGGTTGAAGAGCAGGATCGCCGCGAACGAGTCCCACCACCCCATCTGGAAGGCCGCCGGGCCCAGGTAGCCCAGCGCCAGCGACGCCGTGTTGCAGTTGGCCGCGAAGAAGACGCTGAAAAGGTCACGCGGCGACTGGTCGGTCCGCATCCATTCCGGGACCCGCTCTATGCCACCCTCCTCGGCGCCGATGGCGCGGATCCATCGTCGGACTCTGGAGGAGGACGGTGGTGCCTCGATGTCTGCCGCTGCTGCGCCTGTCTCTGTTGCCGTCGTCGCTGTCGTTCCCTCGGCTATCTCGGGGTCACTGGTGGTCACCACTGACTTTTCTTTCGTCTCCACTGCTGGCTGCATAGCGATCGAAGGGAGGATGTTCTCCTCTGGGGAGGAAGGGCTGTGCTGTCGGGGCGATTACTATGATCTAGAGGCCTTGTGCGTACGCTCAACACATGGGCTTGGAGGCCGTCTCGATGGAATATAATGCTGCTCCCAGAGCAGAGAGAGAGAGAGAGAGAGAGAGGGAGGGAGGAGGGGAGGAAAGGGGGGGGTAAAGGTAGGTGGTTTATCGGCTCCATAAGTGCATGCCCCTAATCTGCTCGGACGGTTAGATATACAGGTTTGGGAATAGAGACCATCGCAGAGGGGCCAGGGCTCCTCATCCATGTTATCTTTACAAATGTCCAAAAAAAAAAAAAGTGTATCTATCTGTGATGCGGAGTACGCCGCGTAATAACGGCCAGATCATCGGTGTCTTGTTATCGCAAACCCTTGCTAGGCGCCAATCAGGGGCCTCCGGGAGACGGTCGAATGGCATGTAAGTCGTCAGTTGATCGGCACTTGTCAGCCGTCGGCTCCGATTACCTGCTAGAGCCCGCAAGTGGAACCGTCGCACAGTCGAGCATGAGCATGCCCGTTCTATGCCAGGTAATATGGTCGGGTAAGGAGGGGCAGGAGAGAGACCGGTCGTGGCTGCATGCTATCATCGCATGGCTTGATATCAACCGACTTACGGGGTACCCTGAGAGAGAATCTCGTGTGAAGAGTCCTACATAACGACGATTCAAGAAGCCTTGGCAGGACGGGAATAAGATGCGGCTCTTGCTATGCCCGGAAACGGACTAATATAGGCAATAGTAGCTGGGAAGCTGGGAGCACATGGCCGTGATCTCTTCCATCATCGTCGTCGGTGGAAATCATGAGGGGTGTAGAGGCGAGGTGATGCCGCCGGTTGTGATCAGGAGTACTCTGCCTCTCTCATCCGGCTCCTCTGCCGAATGTTGATGGCTGGGCAGGGGGGCCGCTGGCGGACGTACAGGTTCACGATTGTGGGACTCAGCGGTCACTGGGAGACGACGTCCCGGCTTCTGCCAGGATGATGCGGCCATATAAAAGATGCACGGCAAGCGCACCTACACTGCGCACGGTTTACGCACGTGGAGTTGAGCTTGGCACGTGTACGGATGCGTAGGGCGTACAAGTGCTCTCTCAAGTTGTGACCTGCTACGTGATATTATTCATACCAGCAGCGGTGGGACGTCAAAGAAACGCTCCGTACCCGTCAAGGTACCCCGTAGGGGCCCGTAAGGGCCCGCAGGGGGAGAAGAAGATTCCTACGATCAGGATAGAGCGTGAAGATGTTGCAGACGGTTGGATAGTAGACGGTTGGCTACATAGAGATGCTCTCATATCAACAACGTACGAGCGTTGAACGGAGTGATACTCTCAGCTCCGATGAGGGACAATCACGTGATGACGGTCAGTACGAGCGATGACGGCAGGTGCAACCTATTGTACACGCGTACGTTCGTACCTGCCGAGCTTTGGAAGGGAGGCAAATGGAATACGCAAGAAGATGAAACGAAGGAGGATCATCATACATTATACTACCGGCAGCAATAGCAACTGATTACATAATACAGTACAAGTATAGCAATACCACTCTAAACTCTGCGGGTAATATTGCTAACTAATCTGAACATGAAGTAAACATAGTCCGTATGGAAGTACCAATACGAGTATGTACGGAGTATCCGCAATTACAGACTACAGATTACAGATCTGTACGGAGTACATGCTGTTGTTGCTCTTTGTACAGATTACGAGTACAGGTACTAGCAGATATATGGATTACATAATATCACCCGTACCTTTGTAGACACGGTGGCGCCCTGACGTTGGTGGGGGAAAGACTGAAAATCCGACCGCCGACCAATGACAGACGAGCTGCAGCTTTAGATAAACTTGTCAGGACACCTTGAACCTTGGGGACAGCTTGTACTCGGCTTATATCGTGAACCCTCTAATTCTCTTCCCTCTCTCCCTCTTTGTGCGAGCGGAAGACCTCTCTCCTCTTTTGCTTATACTTCCCTCCGTCCTGACCGGTTTGACGGTCTTTCGCTGTCCTCTCCTTCCTCCTTTTCCCGGCCCTTTCTTTCCTGGATCCTCTATCTACCCCGACTTGCCTCGCCCCTCACTCCAGCCTGAGCAGGGCTGAGAGCCCCCATCGGACGACACGATGAGTTCCGACTATTCCTACGATGAACAGGTCAGCAGCCACGGAGCAGGCCACGCCCGTCCTCTCCATCAACCTCTCCTCTTCACTTGCAGACGCTGACATCTTCCCTCGTTCCACTGCAAAACAGGGCCAGTTCTTCCCGTTCTTCATCTTCACCCTCTCCGGTCTAGTCACCCTCCCCCTGACGTACACGCTTCTGCGACGCTCCACCGACGACGACGAGATCGCGCCCCGCATCAGGTCGGACTTCAAGCCTGAGGATGCTGCCACCATAGACAGTCTGCGAAACGCCGACAAGCGGAGGCAGAGGAGGGTCAAGAGGGCCATCGCGGCCCTGATCGGTTGGGCCGTCATGGCCGCGATGGCCTATCTCATCATAGTCACCCAGCAGACCACAAACCAGATCTGGAACCCGTACGACGTGCTTGGAATCCCAGATGTGAGTCTCATATATACACACCTCCCCGGACCCGCACAGGCGCGCAGGATACCGGATAACCCCCCAGAGACGATGCGTGGTGACTGACCCGGCCCCCCGCGTGCGCGCATGGAAATAGTCGTCGACCGAGAGAGAGATCAAGTCGCGCTACAAGCGGCTCTCGGTCAAGTACCACCCCGACAAGGTCAAGCCCGACCCTGCGAAGAACGAGACGGTCGAGTCGCTCAACGATTACTACGTCGGCCTCACCAAGGCGTACCAGGCCCTGACGGACGAGGAGGTGCGCAACAACTACGTCCAGTACGGCCACCCGGATGGCAAGCAGAGCATGAGCATCGGAATTGCCCTGCCCAAGTTCATCGTCGACGATGGCAACGGCAAGTACGTCGTGCTGCTCTACACCCTCCTCCTCGGTGTCCTGCTCCCATGGCTGGTCGGGTCGTGGTGGTACGGCGCGAAGCGCAGGTCCAAGGAGGGCGTGCTGATGGAGAGCGCAAACGACCTGTTCCGCCACTACGAGGACCCCATCGAGGCGTCTGGGATCCTCTACGCTCTCAGCAACGGCAAGGAGTACGAGCTTCTCCTCAAGGGTGACAAGGCCGACGCGGGCCTGTCCAAGATCGAGTCGCGCATCGTCGCCGCCGCCGCCGAAGGCTCGACCGAGTTCGCCTGCGGCTTCTCCGTCAAGGACAAGGAGGCCCTCGAGGAGCTCGACTGTGGCGCGCGCCGCAAGGCCCTGGCTCTCCTCTGGGCCTACCTGGGCCGCATCGAACTCGACGACGCCAGCCTGACCAGGGCCAAGTACGAGGTGGCGCCCATCGCCCGCGCTCTCCGTGACTCGTTCGCCACCATCTCCCTGGCCTTTGGTAACATCAAGCCCATCCTGGCTTCGTTCCAGGTCAACCAGCATCTGATCCAGGCCCTGGCCCCCAGCGCCTCGCCCCTCCTCCAGCTCCCCTACTTCAACTCCAAGATTGCCGCCGCCGTCGAGGGTGGATCGCGGGACCACATGACGGTGCAGCAGTTCATGGACCGGCCAGACGCGCAGCGCAGGGAAAAGGCCGTCGGCGACGGTCTCTTGACGGACGAGCAGTACGAGGAGGCCATGAGGGTGGGCAAGCAGCTCCCCTACCTGCGCGTGGACAGGGCCTTCTTCAAGGTGACGGGCGAGCGCATCATCATTCCGTCGTCGCTCGTCAGCCTGGTCATCAAGGGACGCTTCATCCCGCCCGGGACAGAGAAGGTGCCCAAGGTCAACGAGCTGGACCTCGAGGACGTGGACCCGGACGAGGACGACCTCGAGGCCATCACGGGCCGCAAGAAGACCATCAAGGGTCCCGACGGCAAGCCCATGTCGGTCGAGGAGAAGAAGATCCTCCCCCCGCTCACGCACGCGCCCTACTACGCCCGGGCCCAGGCGCCTAGGTGGCACGCCTTCCTCGGCGACTCTAAGCAGGGCAAGATGGCCGTGCCCCCCTTCACCTTTACGCACTTTGACCAGCCCGTCTTCGATGACGAGGGCAAGCCCACGTTTGCCATGCAGACGCTCAAGGCCGTGTTTGCCGCCCCTCCCCAGGTGGGACATTACACGTTCGTCCTGCACGTCATCTGCGACTCTTACGTCGGCCTCGACACGCGCATGGATGTGACCATGGTTGTCGAGGAGGCCAGTAAGGCTGCCGAGATGGCTGGAGAGGATGAAATCTCCGAACCGGATGAAGGTATGTCTTCTCTTTCTCTCATCTCTCTCTCCTCCCACTCTGATCTCTCATCTTTACTATTCTCTTCCTGTTCTCAACCCACTCCCCTTGTACATGCCTGCATGCTGACGCGGACAATTCCAGACTCCATCGCCGGACAGATGCACGCCCTCAAGACGGGCCAAGCGCCTTCTTCGAAACCCAAGAGGAGACAGCAGGCCGACGACTCATCAGACGAGGAGAGCGCCACCGAGGAGGAAGACGATGACACGAGCGCGACCAACACTGATACAGAGGATGAGTCGTGAGCAAATGGACATGGCGGCGGCAGATATTGGTTCATCGCTAGAAGATTTTGTAATTGTAATCATTTCTTAGCTTACTCCTTTTTTTTTCCAGGTTTTGAGCAAAATGTGCATGACATGGGGTATGAAAGATGAAAGTGAAAAAGCTGGACAAGGAACGAATCTTCTATTCAGTCCTGCTTGTTTTTTTTCTCCTTCGTTTCTACTTGTTTTCCTTTTTTCTTTTTTTTCCCTCTCCCCCTCCCCCCCCCCCCAAAAAAAAAATGGGGGAGGGGGTTGGGGGTAGAGAGGAATGTTTTTTTATTGGAGTTGCGGGAGTTGTAATATGCATTGCCCTGTTTCTTTCTCTTCACCTTTTCTTCTTCTTCTTCCCTCTGCAAAGGACATTTATCAAGCCTTCTTGTTTCTCTCCATTCTTATTCTCCTGGTTGAAAACAGAGTAGATGAATGCCATCGTCATGTTTTTTCCTCCTGTCAATAGAAAAGAAAAGAAAAAAAAGAGATGCAGGTAAACAAATATGTGTGGTATTAAGAAACACTCGTACAGAGAATGAAACGTGTCAGAGGAAGCCGAAAAAAAGGAAGAAATGAAGCGTTTCTGTCCAGGGAAAAAAAACAAAAAAAAAAACAAAAAAGAAGACCAAACAAGTCGTTATATCAAAGAGACACGGCGCTAACATACACGTACACCGCAAACCTCGACACCCTTCCCTTCGGTCTTGGCCTTTCGGCCGAAATACGTCTTCGTGAGCGTCCTGACAAACTCGGCGTCCGAATCGCTCCACACGTCTAGACCCATCTTCTCCATGGAGCGAGAGTCTATGACGACGGCGGCTCCGTCGTCGTCGTCGTCGTCGTCGTCGCCAGCACTGACACTGCTGCTGGCGCCGACCAGGGCTGCATTCTCGTCATCGTCGTCGCCGTCGTCCTGGCCGTCTACATCATCGCTGTACAGAGGCCGCTGGGGGGGTGGGTATGCGTCTTCTGCGCTGTCGACGATGTCTGAGACGATGGAGAGTATCTGTGTCGTCAGGCGGTGGAAGTAGGCTATCGTTGCCAGCTCGACGCGGGCCTGGCCACTGCCACCGATAGACGGGGGGTTGGTGTTGTGTCTGGCTGTGAGGGAGGCCGTCGAGTCCGAGAGGGGGTCGGCCCGGGACGACGAAGACGACGGCGGCTGCTGCTGATGCCGGGGTAGGCTCACGGATGCTTGGTGCTGCTGGCCGGGCGACGGAGGCATGAGGTCTGCTAAGAGGGCTGCGTCGTGCGAGTGCTCTTCCTGCTCCTCCGAGAGGCGCTGCTCGCCCGCGCTGGCCCACCACATGTACCCGTTGTAAGCGAGAGCCGTCCAGCTCAGCGGCTCCGTGACGGCGTCGAACGAGTCGTCGGCAACGGTCATCTGTGCCGTCAGCTGAGAGCGGCTGTCAGCGTCTTGCCGCGCCGGGGAAGAGCCAGAGGCAGACGCAGGTCGCGAGGGGGAGGAGAAGCGGGCCAGGCCGCTTCGGAGGGTGTTGTAGCGGCGGAGGTCGCGCTGCGTGGCCTTGACGGGCTTGCCGCGCGGGCACTCGACCACGGGCCACGCCTTGTCCTTGGCGTTGACGGCGTGGTCGGGCGGCATGGTGATGAGCATGTCCCACAGCGTGTCTTTCATGGCCAGGATGCTGTCCGTCGTGCAGGCGATCCATCCGGTGCCCAACTCGTCGAGGACATCCTCGCCGCGTCCCCGTCGCTTGGAAGCGTCGTAGTCGTCGACCAAGAACGGCACATCGTGGACGCCAATGGCGAACAAGGGTCGGAGGCGCTGGGCCGAAGAGGACGATTGCGGGAGCACATTGGCTAGAGAGTGGGGGATATTCGACAGGACGGACAGGTTGTATACTGAGGGCAACGGTCAGCTCATCCGTCTCACAGTAAAGGCAGCGTTTCCGTCTTAGACCGAGGCGCAGGCGGGCAGTGGCAGGAAAAAAAGAAGAGGGTCGCATACCGAAATCACAAACCTCATGCACAGGAGCATGGCACGAGATCAGTATACGTCGGCGGAGCAGAGCTGCTCTGTGGATAGGAAACACCAGAGGCCCAAACTTGTCGAGCAGCCTGGTGAGGCTCCACGCAGGGTGGTAAGCGGATAGCGTATACTCGGCAGGGGCGAGGGGAGCGCCGTCCGAAGTCGACCGGTTGTGACTGTGCTGGCTCTTGGGTCTAGAGGCCGGCTCCGAAAAGGTGACTGCGGGAGCTGACGAGACGATGGGGCTCTCGGGGAAGAAGGGTGGCAGCTGCTGGTGCTTGCCGTCGTCGGACTGGGGTCTGTTGGCCTCCCAGTAGGCTTCGAGGCTGGTGGTGTCGGCCAGGTTCTTGGCGAGCTTGCTGCTTCTGTGTCAGGGATATACGTGGATGGTAGGCGGCAGAATAGAGGGTGGAGGAGAAACATACGCAGCCAGATCCTTCAGACCCTGAGCATGCTTCCAGGCACGGCCCAGCCTTCCGTAGCTGAGGGGCACGAGGATACCGACGGATATCATGCGGGCATTCCTGGCCTCCTCCTCGTCGCAGGGGACATTGACGAATGCACTAAGCCCCGCATGGGCCCCATCGTGGACAAAGTATATGAGGTCCTCAGAGACGGTATGCAGACCGGAGGGGAGAGACTTGTACTCGACACGGCCGTCTACGTCGACGCCCGGACAGGTGCGCTTCCACGCGATAGTGTAGCCCTTTTTCACGTCGAAGTCGATGAGGAAGAGGGCGTCGATGGGGGGCAACAGATGGGCCGGACATGCATTCGCTGCGGCAGCGCCGAGGCCGCTGGATTGGGCGGTGGCCTGAGAGGTCATGGTAGGCGCGGATCGATGTGGTGCGTGGTGTCTTAGGAGCTGGCGTAGGAGCTGGCGACGATCATGTCGATGGATGGTGGTGGGGAAGGGGGAGAGTACTGGTGGTGAAGGGTCCTACCCCCGGGTGTCGAGAGCTTTAACGATGATCTCTCTTAGGAGCCTGTGGTATCTCGTCGGTGTAGGGTCGGATACGGGATGGGGGGATACCGCAACGGATCGTGGTGACAGAATTGAAGCTGCCTAGATGGAGATGATGGCTAGCTATTATCTGATAGTGTCTAGCAAGGTGCTTGTAGCCTGTCAGTCACATCCGTCGGTACGTAATCAGCCAGTGGGTCACAGAGGTCCCTGGAGGCTGTCCCGGGGGGTGATTTCTATCGTACAGGGGGGGGGTTGGGGTTGGGGTTAACAGGGCTTACAGGGAATATCGTCCAAAAGGTACAGGCACGTGACAGTGAACGATCCGGCGAGTATTCGGGGAAGGAGCGTCATGGTACAGGTACAGGTACAGAGGAAGGAGCCATGGGCAATATTTTCTATCGCCACCATAATGAAGCTGTTGGTGATGCATCGTTCATGTGAGTTGTCGGTAGTAGTAGACTTGCCTCGTCGGCGACGGCATCTCACATAGTGGATGTTCTGCATGCTCACTTCACGCAAAGCAAAGATCAGGAACTACCGATGCTGACACTCTCAAAGTCCCGAGGCCTGCTACTACTTACTACGCCCGTAGCGGACCACCTTCACCGCCAGGGAACCCCGCGGCCTCCAATCAATCCTGCAACGTACTCGTACAAACCCTTCAGCCGACGGGCGTAACCATTAGTATGAACGGTAGAGCCGCTCTCCAAACTAAAACTCAATCACAAGATACCTAGAATACTCCGAAGTTGTGAACAGGACTCATTGTAACTTTCTTCCTCTTTGTCTTATTCTCTCATCTTCTTTGTTCATCTCTCCTCCTCCTCCTACTCCTCCTCCTCCTCCTCCTCCTCCATCACCAACATCGTTCTCTGTCTCTCGCTCTTAAACTGATCCACCTGACATCACACATCCCCCCGCCTTTTTTTCCCCCATCACAGGCACATTCTTTTTTCCCCTTCTACCTGTGCTTCCCGATTCCGGCCTCGGCATCCACCCCTCCTCCCGACACGAGCCGCCGCACCAGGGAAGAAGACGAGACAACCAAAACACTCGCTGCGCAGAACGAAAAGAAAGAAAAAAAGATTCGGGAGGAGCCAAAAAAAAAAATTAAAAAAAAATTAAAAAATTAAAAGAGAGAGAGAGAGAGAGAGAGAGAGAGAGAGAGAGAGAGAGAAAATGTCTTTTCTACTCTACGCCGCCTACTTCCTGGCAGGCTATGCCGCCCTGACAGCGGCTCTGTACGTGCTATCCTACGCCGTACCTCGGGCGAGCTTCGCCGCGCGCGTGCTGGCATCGTACATGACGCTCCTGGCCGCCGCGCTGTACGGCGTGCTGGCCTCTACGGTCCTCACGATCCTGGGACGCCAGCAGATCTCCCAGTGGACCACGGGCCGGGCCTTCCACTACTGGATGCGCCTCACCACGGGCATCCAGTTCGACATCGACGACCCGGCTGACGTCCTGGGCACCACCCGGCCCGCCGTCTTCATCGGCAACCACCAGACCGAGCTGGACGTGCTCATGCTGGGCGCCATGTTTCCCAAGTACTGCAGCGTCACGGCCAAGGCGTCGCTCAAGCGCGTCCCCGTCCTGGGCTGGTTCATGGCCTTGTCGGGCTCCATCTTCATCGACCGCCGCAACTCCAAGGACGCCCGCGAGGCCATGAAGGGCGCCGCCGACGAGATCAGGGCCAAGCGTCAGAGCGTCTACATGTTCCCCGAGGGCACCAGGTCCTACGCCAAGGAGCCCATGCTCCTCCCCTTCAAGAAGGGCGCCTTCCACCTCGCCGTCCAGGCCGGCGTGCCCATCGTCCCCTGCGTGGTTGCTAACTACAGCCACGTCTTGTTCATCAAGGGCTTCGTCTTCAACTCGGGCCGTATCCCCGTCAAGGGTGTGTCTCCTTCCTGCTCCTATACCTCCCCTCCCTCGCCTCTTCTGGCTATCCCTCTTCCGATATGCTGACCCCACATCTAGTCCTCGACCCCATCCCGACAAAGGGCCTCACCTCGGCCGACGTCGACCAACTCGCCAGCACGACCCGCGACCTCATGCTCAGGGAACTCGTCGCCCTCACCGCCAAGGCAAGGGGCGAACTGATTCCTGTACCTGCCACCACTGAAGAGGCCAAGTCTACCAGCGTCGATGCGTCATCATGATGCATCATGATGAGGTATTCAGCATATTCTACTGGATTTCTTTCTCTTTTCTCTTTCATTTCTTTCAATTTTTTTTTTTTGCCTTGATTGCTCGGATTAGACAAATAAAAGAAAAGAAGAAGAAGAAGAAGAGGGAGAAGAGGCCTAGTCATTACATTTCTCCAAAGTAGGGAGATACTCTGTCCGGGGTCTGTTGGATATGGAAGGCTCAAGAGCTGAGAGGAAAAGTAAAAACATACTGTGAAATATCAAGGGAATGAAGAAAACAAGGGGATATACACCAAAGGAAACGGATCTATAAAATGGGAAGGAAAAGATGGGGACAAGGAAAACACACAAGAGCATGTCTGATAATACCCCCCCCCTTATAGGGAACCAGCACCATGCCTTAGGGACGATTTTAAATAAACCTGGCACTGAACATTTAAACAACTTTTTCTACATGCAAATATAATGTTTCGTTCTTCTCGGGGTGGTTTCGCGTTGGATCGAATGGAATACTTCTTCTCGCTGCTTTCCCCCGTTTTCCTTTTCTAGGTACAGGATATCAAGGTCGGACGGAGGAGGAGGGGGTCGATACAGCTTGAAATCATCATCATTTCTATTTCCCTAAATCAATGCACCGCATCTCCAATTATCCATGGTCCTAATGCACCTTTTTCACGCAACTCCTTCCATCTAAAAAAAAAAGAAAGAAAGAAAAGAAAGCAGACAAAGAGGGATTGATAAGAACAAGAGAGAAGAGTAAACACATATCCATACAAACTAATCTTTCAAATCAGCCTGCTACTCTCTGGTATACTAGTCCCTGAGGGCCTGCAGAGCGTGAGTAAGAGGCAGGACGCGAAGACTCCTCCCCCTCTTGAGCGTGGAGGCAGAGCCGCTGGCGGACGGGGTGGCGGAGGGTCTGGTGACGGTAGGGCTCATCTCGTCGGACCACTTGCGGAACACGCGCTTCAGGTCCCGCGGCACACCCTCCAGCACGACCGTCGATACGGGGACAAATGGCCTGTCCTCGATGCTGGCAGCTAGGATGGCGTACTCCTGCGCAAAGTTCAGGGCGTTGCGGAACGATGCGAACTGCGACTGCGCCCGGGACCCTACCACGACGTATATTTCGAAAAAGGCGTCTAGGATGTAAATCTTGAACGGGGATAGGTCGGCTTGGCTGAAGGGGGTGATTTCCGAGATCTGGTGCGTCTTCGGTCAGTGCCTGTCTTGTTGTGAGGGAATGTGAGGGGAAAGGAGGGGGCCGTAAGAGGGAAGGGGCAGATACCTGCTGTCGTGCGTCGGCTTCGGAGCAGAACAGTCGACCCCCGTACATGGAGTAGTTGGGCTTCAGCCTCCAGTGGTCGGCGGAGTGAGCCTTGACGCCCCCGGCAGGGAACAGACCCCAGAACGACTCGGGTTCGCTGCCCTCGTCGTACTCGGCCATCTCGCCCGTCAGCGACATGTCCATGCCGATCAGCCGCGCGCAGCTCAGCTCGTCCACGCTGCTCCCCTTACCCTTCCACAGGTAGCACCGGCCCGACTGGGCCACCAGGTAGGCGAAGCCCGCACACAGGCTGGCCGGCGAGAAGTCGACCTCGTCAAACACCACCTGGCCCAGGTGGCGGCGGCCGCAGAGCATGCTGGGTGCCAGCGAGTCGTGCTTGTGGCTGGACCCGCGACGCGTCACGACCGGTCCGCCGACAGCCTGCAGGAACTCGCCCGTCTCCTTGCCCTGGCGCAGCTTGATCAGCGTGCCACCCAGCGACCGGGCCTCGCGCTGCGCAAACAGCTGCGTGTCCTCGGCCGTCGACGACGGCACGTCGTCACCCACCCAGAAGAAGACGTGCACCGCTTTCTTCCCGTTCGCTCCCGTGAACTCGTGCGCGCCAATGTACATCTCCTTCTCGAACAGCGTGTGCGCATTATGCGCCTGCACGGCAGACTTCTTCCCATCGCTGCCAATCTGCGCCATCTGCCAGCTCAGGGTCTTGGTCTCACCAGCCTCTTGAGGGCGTGCAGACAGGAGCGCCGCCGGGTCAACCTTGCAGCTCTTTGTAGGGCGAGCCGGCCCAAAGAATTCGGTCAGGAGCGACGACGCCTCCCTCGTCTGCTTCGAGGGGGACCGCGCAGGAGTATCGACGACAGGTGACGCGGCGTTTGCGTCGCTGCTAGGAGCGGGCGGGAGCGGGCGGGTCTCGATCGTCGGAGGGCGGTTCCTCTCCAGTGCGCTCGGGCCGGGGCCAGCATTGCCGGGTGAGTAGAACTGAGGCCTGGGAGCAGGAGTAGGCGACGGAGACGATGAATTGGCCATGGCAGCATCAATCCTAGAAGCGACATCGACAGCGGGCGCGGCGGGCAGGTTCTTCTCTGCCTTGAACGGGGACGTCGACCCTGTTCGTCGGGATGGGGGGGTGTCCTTGGCCGGTGGCTCAGGCTTCGGGCTGCTGTTTATCACCGACGACCCATCCAGAAACTTGGATATGCGCTTGACGTCGAGCTTCTTGGGCGAGCTAGGCTGGGAAGCCTCTCCGGCACCGCCAGTCTTCTGGGGCCTGATGGGGGAAGGCGGACTGACAGGCTTGCGTTCAGGGCTGGTGGACGCCGACGCCGGTCTGCCCCGTGAGGCGGCCACGGCAGCGACCTGCTGCTGGATGGAGATGGGTGCAGGTGTGTCTCCAGTCGGCTGGGTGCCCTCGTCCGAGGCCGTGACCTCCTGCTGGTCTCTTCCCGCACCCGGCGGCTTCCCGACTTCCTCGGGCTCCTTCTCGACTTCGTCGGGCGTAGGGATAGACGCAGGCTTGCTCTCCACGATCGTCTCGAGCTCGGCAGCCGGCTGGCTAGACGATTCTGCGGTGGCGGGTGCCTTCTTCGATGTCGGCACAGTAGACGAGGGAGCTTTCCGTCTAGGGCCGCGCGCTCGCGCCTTGGTCATGTGCGTCAACGACGGACCGGGCTTGGGCGGTTCATCAGAAGCAGTGCTGGCAGCCGGGTCGGATGAGCTCTTGCCACCCTCCACCGCCATGGGGGGAGGCCCTCTAGCGAGCATGCCGGCCAGTCCAGGGTTGAAGCGGTCAGCAAGCTTCCCTCCGCCCACGCGACCGGGCAGGGCACTGCCACCGCTGATGGTATGGCTGGGCCCTCTCAGGCCGAGGCCCTTGGGGCGGGACACGGCTCCCTGGGAGTTCGACGGGGGCAGAGACCTCTCTGACAGTTCAGGGCTCTCGGCGGATGGCGACGTGACCGAAGATGATCCAGGGCTTGACGCCGTCTCGTCTCGAGATCCCGCTCGCTTTCCCAGCTGCGCCCTGCGCGCCAGTCCCTCGGGGACAGGGTCATTGCTGCTGCTGCCGGTGGGTGTCCTCTTGATGCCTTTCCCGTCGGCCTGCGCTTTGCCAAAGTCATCCTTCTTCTTGAGGATGGCCTCCTTGAACTCGTCCTTGCGTTCGGTCTTCTTCGGGCCTCCGGTGAGGTTGAGACCGGCCTTGCCGCGGAGGATGTTGTCCTTGAGCTCGTCGGGGGCGACGTAGCTCTGCGTCCTGGCGCGCCTCAGGTTCCCGAGGGCATTCTTGAATTCGGGCTCGGCAGGCTTGTCCGCCCCCGAGTCCACGGGCCGCTGTCTCAGGTTGGAGCGGAAGTCCATCTTGGGAGGCGCCTCAGGCTTGGGCGTTGGCGTGGGCTTGGGGGTGGGCTTGGGCACCGACAGCGGGCTGGTCGCGGCCTCCGGGGCCGGAGCAGGCGCTGACATATCTTCCTCCTTCTCTTTGGGGGCAGCAACCTCTGCTTCGACGGTCGGGTCCTTGGGGGTGGGGGCTTCTTTGGTCGGTGACTTTTCTTCCGGCTGCACTGTTGACATTGCAGAGGACGGTGCCCCCGAGGCAATGGGGCTCGACAGGCTCGGCTTGGAGGCGTGGCCGAATTCGGGCCTGTTACCCCTCGCAGGCGGTGAATAAATACCTCCGAGGTCGGTCGTATTCGGCTTGACACCCACGCCCATCGGTGAAGATCTCATAAGCCCACCAATGCTGACCTGGTGCCTGTGTCCCGACACGGAACCTGCTCGGCCATGGCCGCTCTCCGCAGTCCCAGAACGCTCGGCTCTTGTCTTGTTGAGATCCGCTATCCACGAGGGTTGTGTCGGCGTATGCGGCTTTGTAGGCGACTTGGGCGTCTCCGGTTTGTTCAGGGCACTGTCAAGCCAAGTTGGCTTCGTGGGGCTCCACCGCCTGGGCTCCATGGTCTTGGAGGGGCTGGAGGGAACGCTCCGCCCGTCGTCGTATGTGCCGGACCTGGATTCCAAGCCTGGCGAGCCGGCAGCCTTGGGGGTGGAGTCGTCGGCGCCGGCGTCGGATTCTCTGCTCTCCGAGGCAACGGACGCCGGCCTGCTAGTGTCGGGCGTTCTGGACGTCTCGGGACGGACGAAGCTCTTGGGTCTGGGGCGTCCGTAGCTGCTACGATTCGCGGCGACCGAGTCGACGCGAGCGAGGCCAGGCGGGCTCTGGACGCTCCAGCGTTTCACGCTGTCCGTCCTCTTCATCATGGCGCTCTGGACGAAGCCGCCCATGCCCTTGGTGGGTGATCCGGAGCGGGTCGGGGACGTGCGGCCGGGCGACTTGACGACGTCGTCGACGGGAGCCGTGTCCTCTGCGGTGGCATCGGGGCGAGACAGAGTCAAGGGGAAGGGCGCGGCAAGTTTCCCCTGGGGGGTGCTCGTGCCTGTACTCGAGATGGACGGCGACCTCTCGCCGAGGGAAGCTGACATGCCTGGCAGCTGAGCACTGCCGACGGCGGCGTCGGAGCGATCCTGTGACTCGACCTGGTCACGCCCGTAGGCAGCCGAGGACTGACCTCGGTCGGCAGTCTGACGGAAGAAGGCAGGATCCTCGGAGCCGAGGCTCTGAGAGATCTGATCCCGCGACGGCGCCGACTCAGGTTCCGGCTGGGTCTCGGGTTCAGGCTCGACAGTGGTGGGCAACGGATCCTGGGTGACGGCGGAGGACCTCTGGGTGGCGTTCTGGGCGGCCACGAGACTCAGCGGACGCGGATTACCACGCGACACGGGCCGCCTCTGCTGCCAAGGCAAGGTGGAGGACCTGGTGAGGGGGGCAGGCGAGGAAGTGGTCTTGAAGTCGGAGTCGGACGGTGAGACATTCTCCTTGCTGGGGGAGGAGGAGCCCGATGTGAGGCTGGCCATGGCGTCGTGGTTAACAGTAGGCGAGTCAAGCCTCGGGGTGTCTCCGGTACGAGGGGCCTGAATGCTAGAACGAGGCGAGGGCGTGTTGGCGACTGATGACGACGAAGACGGCTTCTGGGGTGAAATGGACCTTGCGCGTTCTAAGAAGAGGCAAGCAGGAATGTCAGTGGCAGGTGGGCAAGGCGAGGGCAGGGCGAGGGCAGATGGTGGCCATGTCGCGCGTTGTGTGGCACGGAGTGAGTATGCAAAGGATAACACAAAGAGAGAGAGAGAAGATCAGAGAAAAGGAAAAGAGAGAGGCAGTGCGATTCCTAGACAGCTGGCACAGCTGGCAAGACACACAAGTGCTAGGTGAAAGGCAGCCGGCAGAATTATACGTGACAGGGGGAGAGAGGGGAGGGGAGGCGGAGGCGAGGAAAGAAACAAAGAGATGGAAACTACACCGTACGCATGTGCCGTCATTTGAAACAACGACGAGACCCAGCATTGGCTGATGCATGAACAAACGATGGAACAGTAGGACTGAAAAATATAAAAGATAAAAAATAAAAAAAAGTGACCAACTCACCTTGTCTCCTTGCCTGTCTCTCCCGTTTGGCAGCTAGATAGTCCTCGAGCTCCTTCGTGCGGACCTCATCCTCCTCAATCTGTTGACCTCGCAGACGCTCGACCGACTCGAGGAACTGGGATACTTCGTCGGACATGATGGCTGGCTTGGCAGGCTGGTGGTGGTTGTTCCGATGTCTAGATGCTGACACGCGCGCGCACACACACACACACGCACACACACATACGCACACACACGCGGTGTCGTTCGCTTCTGTTTTTATTGCTTTCGTTTGGGGGGGGAGGAGGGCCTTGCGTATCCGATCGACGAGGTGGCGCTGCCAACCGTGCAGTGTCGTCACAATGGCTGGCTTCTGCGGCGTGAAGGCTGGAGATTCAGGGAAGAGAGAAGGTAGGAAGGGAGGGAGGGAACAGGAGTGACGATGTTGTATTATTATTATTTTTTTCTGCAGTAGGCATTATCGATCCTTCCGGAGTAGTGGGATAATAATACGTACTTGGACGGAGTAGACTCTACCAGTGTGAGTGACAGACAGCACTTGCGGCTGGAAAAGAGGCCTGAGGACAGGGGGTCAGTCATGTACGAAGTATTATTATGGGTATTCACATTGTCAGCACGACATGAGCGGCCTACACGTCGGTAGCACTGCTAAACAGGCCAAGCTTCGGGTACATATGGATGCACTTTCTGGGCTGCGACCGCGGGAGACCTGCAGGCGGTAGAAGTACAGCTATCATTGGTATTATGTAATCTGTACAGGAAGGATCGATATGCGTGATCCCGGCTGGGCATGTCCATCATGACAGCCATAAACAGTCGTGAGAGTAATATCTGTACTCTGCACGAATTCACCATGATCGTTGTCGAGAGAGCCGTGCAGATAGGAAATCAACAATACTCCCAAGGGACCAGACTTCAGACAGACAATGCGCAATGCATACTCGTACAATGCATTTCAATCTATGATACTAACCCCCAACCCCCCCCCCCCCCCCCCCCCCCCCAAAAAAAAAAAAAAATAATAAACCCCTCTTTTTTGTTTGTTTTGTTTACTTGTTCCCTCGAATCACGCGTCCCACGCTTCGTACCTATTGACCCCGCGTCTCCCTTGATTAATCATCCATTAACAGCAACCACGGACGGTGTACGAGTCGTGGTATTATCAGGCCCATCCTCTCTACAAGCATTAAGAAGCACTTGAGAGCCTCCTCCAATGGGCTTCGCTTGAGATGATATGCTTCAACATCTCCCCTTCAGCCTATCTTCTGCTACCTGCCATTGACATCTGCCAAGGAAAAGAAAACGACGAGGAGAAAAAAAAGATAGGGAAAGATGAGAGGCTAATACAGAAACAAACGCTTCTTAGCATCAGCCACCACCCACGCCAGTCCCTCGGTGAGGTTCTTGCCCGTCATGGCGCTGCATCGTAGCACACGCCACTGATGTGTTCGTATCGACTCGAGTTGAAGGGCCTTTTGTTGCTCACATGTCAACAAAAGACGTTGAGGGGGGGGCAGGCAGAGATGGGAGAAGGGAGGGGGGCGGGGCAGAGGACGTAGAGATCAGGGACAGAGAGCGGGAGAGGGCTTACCGATAGTATCTCCTCTTCAGGCATGCAACCCTCCACATCCGTCTTGTTGGCAAATATGAGCAAGCTAGCTCCAGCCAGTCGCTGTTTTCCATAGTATATCGTCCATCAGCCTCAGACCGCGTATCTGGCTCATCCTTGTTCGGATACGGAGGGGAAGAGAACAGGAGAGAAAAAAAGCCACACCTCTTCCTGCAGCAGACCTTGCAGCTCGTCTCGACAGTCGTCAATACGCAGTCGGTCCGTCGCATCGACAACCCATATCACCGCATCCGTCTTTTCAAAGTAGTTTCTCCAGTACGACCGGAGCGTCTTTTGGCCTCCCACGTCCCCTAGACATGTTCCGTCAGCATGTTCACGCGTCCCCCTCTTCTCACCGGTGTCCGGTGCGGTTCGTACAGATGTTCAGCTTGTATCTGGCGCGCGGGCGTAAGCTACTGGATCCTCATAGCATGCAAAGAGAGGGGGATAGGGAGAGAGGGAGAGGGGGGGGGAGGGAGAGAGAAAGCACACCCATCGTAGTCTATCGTCTTGATGATGAAGCCCAATGTCGGGCTCACCGTGTTGACGTCCTCTCCCATGATCTTCTTGACAATGGTCGTCTTTCCGGCATTGTCGAGGCCACTTGAATATGTCAACCATGAGTGCCACGCAGCAGATGCAAGGCCGAGAATGAAAGCATACAGCATGAGAATTCGCATCTCCTTGTCCTTGAGACGCGCCTTTCTCAGGATGGAGAGCATGACTGCGACACCGGCATTCGTGGCCGTCAAAGACCCTGTATTCGTTTGTCGGTTGCGACGACAGTCTCGACAGCTCCCAGATCAGCTTCAGATGCCTGGAAGGGTCAGGCAGTTGGGAGCGGTCGCTGATAGTTGGACGATTGGCACGAGCAGCGGGATGTCGAGAGTGATATCATTGGCATAATGGCACAGGCGTTACGGGAGTAAAGTCGACCCACCCACTAATAATGAATCGACCATCAAACCCAACCCCCCCCCCCCCCCCCCCCCCCCCCCCCCCCCCCCCCCCACCTTCTTCCGATTCCTTTCCTCAACCCTCAACCTTTCAACATATGCACGCATTCGCCTTCACACACACTCGTCGAGTCGACAATCATAAGGGAGTCAAAGTACATCCAGAGTCTTTGATGAAGGCGGGTCCGGGCATCGGATCGGTGATACACGTGACAGGGGATTGAAAGATTCAGAAAACAAGGCCCCGACTGCGATACACAAAACGCAGCAAACAGTCCTTTGGGATAAATAATTGCATAGAGGTACGAGAGAAGATGATATAGTGAAAGTAGATCTAAACAGGTTCCTTGCTGAACAGTAGTTACGTCGTATTATTATAGCTGTGATCCATAGCGTATATTAGACCCTGGGTGCACTATCAGAGCCGAAACCGGCGCTTATCGTCGCCTTTTTTTTCTCTCTCTCTCTCTCTTCGTCTCCTCGTCCAGAAGCAGCTCTCTCCCCGACAGCGACATCCTAATCCTGACCGCTCGGAAGCCAGCGCCGACCAATTGACCTCATCAGAGCTTCCCTTTCCCGTCGGATATCTCTTCCCCTCGTTTTACATTCCTACATCCGACCGAACCGACAAGTCTCTCTCTCTCTCTCTCTCTCTGTGTGTGTGTGTGTGGCCCGGCAGCAGTTTTACCATGTCGTCCTCACTACCGGGGAATCGCGAACTGCCGGCGTCACGATACGACCTGGACACGTACTGGGGTCGGGTTCGGCATACGGTGGGCGTTACGGATCCTAGGTGTGTTTTTTTTTTTTTTTGCACTCATTCCGGCTTCGGAACAAGATAACTGGCATGTATTGCGGATTGATCTCGGTTTGCTGACAATGGTTTTTTTTTCTTTCCCTTTTCTCGTCAGCACGCTGCTTGCGGGGAAGAAGGGACTCGAGCATGCCAAGTCTCTGGTGACAGAGTACAAGACTGGCAAGAGGCAGGAGATGACGCCGGAGCTGTGGCACGCTAAGAAGGTGGTCGACTCGACGCTTCACCCAGGTACGAACACTCGAGAATGGGATGGATACACACACACGCACATATATATATATATATATATATGGCAATAGGATGAGAGATGAGGGATATCGGGGAAGGAAAGGCCACGGTTATGCTGACTTCCGTACCAAATCAGACACGGGAGAACCCGTCTTCCTCCCCTTCCGCATGTCGAGCTTCGTCCTGTCCAACCTGATCGTCACGGCGGGCATGCTCCAGCCCGGACTGGGCGCCGTGGGCACGGTGGCATGGCAGGTGGCCAACCAGTCGCTCAACGTGGCCATCAACAGCTCCAACGCCAACAAGTCGTCCCCGATGACGACGTCGGACATGGTCAAGTCGTACTTCGTGGCGGTGGGTGCCTCGTGCTCGGTGGCGCTGGGGCTGAACGCTGCGGTGCCGAAGCTCAAGGTGTCGCAGAACGCGCGCAACGTGCTGGGTCGGCTGGTGCCGTTCGCGGCCGTGGCCACGGCCGGCGCGCTCAACGTGTACCTCATGCGTAGGGGGGAGATCGCCACGGGCATCGACGTACGGCCCGTGCTGTCGGAGGAGCAGAAGGACGCCATCAAGGCCGAGGGCCGGTCCGAGCGCGACGTGCCCTCCCTGGGCCGCAGCCGGACGGCTGCCAGGCTGGCCGTGGGCGAGACGGCCGCCAGCCGCGTCTTCAACAACAGCCCCATCATGATCCTGCCCGCCCTCGCCCTCTACCACATCCAGACCAAGCAGGCGTGGTACCGGAGGCTCATGGGCAGGGCGTGGCTGCAGCACAGGCCCCGGGCCCGCATGGCCATCCCCATCTCCATCAACCTCGGCCTCATCGCCGCCACGTCCTTTGTCGCCCTGCCCCTCGCCCTCGCCGTCTTCCCGCAGTACCAGGAGATCAGCGCCGACAGCCTGGAGCCAGAGTTTCACGGGAAGGGTGGCGTCGGTGGTAAGGTGGTGTTTAACCGTGGTCTGTAGATGTACTCATGTTTGCATATACATGTAAAAAAAATTTAAAAAAAAAATTCTCCCCTTCTCCTTCATTTCCTCTTTTCTCCGCACACCTCCCTTCTTCTCTTTTATCCTGTCTGGCTCACAGCTGTATGACAGATGCTCGTACCTGTACAGGCCAGAAACACTTTCCCGTATCGATGGTGTCTGCTCACGTGTTGTTGGGAATATGGTGGTGAGTAGTCACAGCATACCTTTGATAAATGATACGACGCAGTGCTAGTAATAGTATATAGCCTAGTAGGCACTATGCCCGTAGGAGATGCATGAAACAATTCACGGGTTCTGACAATCAGGATTCGGCTCTGCTACCGTTCCGATGACTTTGTAACATTCATTACCGTCGCATCCATGCCACCCCCGCAAGAATGACCGCGCGGGAGAATTGGACACGAAAAGGGTGAGAGCATGGTATCGATCCAGATCATATATACTCTTACTCTCGGGGCTGCGAGCGACCCTGTTGGATGGAAACAGTAATAACCAATGTGCCCTCCTTCTCTGTGGGTTTCGTCGGATTGCAACGAACACGTCGAATGCCTCTCCAACACGTCATCTGCATGGGCCGTGCTGGTTGTGCTGGTCACATCACTGCCATTGCATCAGTAACAGAGTGAGACTACGAGACTGGAGACGAGCCAGGGACTCTCTCTATATTTACCTGCATACGAGTACGAGTGATGACAATAGCATGTAGAGAGTAATAACAGTATTACTATGCCTCTCCGGAGCGATACTCTGATATTACTCCGTACAGGTATAGTCTAGTCGTATGCAGACGACGACTGGTGGGACTCGTCAAGCACTGCAGCGGCCAGACAGACGTCTGCACCTGGAGGGGGGGGGGTCCACGCATGTCTGGCCTCGGTCATCATAGAGGAGAGGAGGGGAAGGAAAGATACTAATACTGTGGGCTCCGAGAAAGCTTCGAGACATTGGTATCATTACTTTTTTTTTCCCTCTCCAGGAGCGAATGCACTACGAGTACATGTACGACGAGTACGTAGTCAGCAGAGTACGGAGTATTATTACCATTTACAGGTAGGATGGATGGGTGGATGCCTGGGGAATATAAAACATTTGTCATCAGATAGAGAGAGAAGGAGAGTGAAGGGGGGGAGGGTAGATGGTGTACTCGTAGGTCATGGTCACGGTCGTCAACATCACGGGCCACCATTACAAGTCTGCAGTGCTCTTATCTGTATCAACTGTATGAAGATGGACAGTAACGGTAGCACTGAATGTTATTTCTAGCATCACGGTACGTCGTGATGGCTCTGGATGGAAAGCAGAGGTTGCGCTCGGAAGTGATGGCAGTAAAGAGTATGCTCGTATGTACGGATAGCAACAGCAAATCCCGTCACTGTGGCCACGGCCAACTTCCCTGGCCACTGACGTCTGTCGGGTACCACTCGGGACCTGCGACTTAGGGAAGGATCCAGTAGATCCCAGCAGATACCGTCGCTGTGTACCGCCTTCCAAGAGCGATTGGAACTCGTTCCGCTGCACATGCACTCAGGCTTTTCTACTCTCCATTTTTTTTCTCCACTTCCACATAGCATGGACTGAGAGAGGCGAGAAAGACAAACAGGAAAAGGAAGAAGAAAAAAAAGAGGAGAATGGTGATACAGAGAAGAGAGAGTGTGCGTGTGTGCGTGCGTGTGTGGAAAATAACACCCAACAGGGAGAGAGACTCGTCGGCCTGAACATGCTCCGTCATGGTTGTGCGTACATTCTCCACCACCAACTGGCCGCCACCCGAGCCAGGCCCCAAACTGACCCGTCTTAGCTAGCGGTATTGGTCCCTGTCCGGGGGGAGGGGGGGCAGAGAGGGCCGCACACCACCACCGTCGCAAAGCAGGCCGCTCCATGTCGCCCCGCCCCCCTCTTTTGGATGAGGAAGAAAACAGGTGATTTATTCTGCCTGGAAGCCGAATTTGGATTATAATGGTCATTAGAAGGAGAGGGACGGAAGGATGGGAGATGGCAGGGCTGATACGGAGGGGGGGGGGGGGGGGGGAGGGGGACAGGAAGCAGGCAGGTCGGCAGGCAGGAAGATGGAAGGTTGCCCGAAAATACAGGCACCCTCCCCGCTGAAGGCCACCTGTGACGGAGTGACGGATGGCGGCCGTCTGTCCAGGCCATCACCCGCCTCAAGGTACAGGCGTGCCGTCCATGGAAGAGCCCTGTTGGTGGTGGCGGCCGCCAAGCCACTGGAGGCCCTCCTTGCCGCACGTTACTGTCAAGCGTAGAGTTGCTTTCTCGGTGCTGCAGGGAGCGGTACGTGTACGGATTGATACGGAAGATGCATATAATCCTCTACATCAATATACTCTGTAGACGGAGCAGGATTGTACGGGTGCGTGTGCTCCCCAGGACTGTACCGTGCGCTGCGGTGCGCGTTGCCCGGCGCTGCGGGTGCGCGACGCCCATCTACCGGGCGTGCTGCAGGCTGCGCTGCTGCACGCACGCCCCAGCATGGCTGAGGGGCACCTAGGGGGGGGACCCTTGGAGGCGATGGTGTCTACGGTGGAGGGTCGGTGCTGACAGCCCTCGAGACCTCGAAATGTGCGCTGTAGATTGGGAGAGACGGCCCCCGTAGGTCCTGGCACTTGGGGACTTGGGTGCCCGGGGCATCCATTCCATCACCGCTAACTAGGACAGTCCGTCCACGCAGACGGATGACGGGAAACGGTTGGCTGAGCGAGGGAACAAGTGCTGAGGGAACTGCTGAGGGAACTGCTGTGGGAACTGCTGAGTGAGAGAGATGGGACCTCTTAGCCTCACTGGTAGAGCCCGGGACCGAGAGACGCTGAGCCCTCCAATCCACCCGCTCCTCCTACATTCTCCTCTCTCTGACCTGACGACCCGTCAAGTGAGTGAGAGAGTAATATTGCCCCAAGGTCAAGGGCCAGGAAAAAAACCGACACACACGCACACACACACACATACGCACGCACCTTCACACTCTTTTTTTTTTCTCTCTCTTCATCCATCTCCCTTCTTCGTCACGATAACTGACTTCAATCTTGGTCATCGTCATTCACGTTTGAGATAACTCCCTCCCTCCTGGGAAGCCCCATCGAAGAGCATGTCTACGCCCACCACGGCCGTGGCCACGCTCCCTCGCTACCAACCCCATCGTCATCCCCATCCCCAGCATCCTCCGTCCTACGCCGCCCACCAGAGCCATCAAAGCCATCAGCCTCGTCCGGCTTCCTCGGCCAGCTATCGTCTCGCTGCTGGTGCCGCCGGAGGGGCCTCGTCACCCTTGACACCCACCATCGCGACGACGACGACGACGACGACGACCGCGGGCCTGTATCAGCTGGCTGGCTTCGACTCGTCATCGCCCACAACCCACGCCGTCGTGGCCCAACAACCCTCGGCACCACGACCTCCTCCCCACAACACCCTTCATCATCATCAGAATCACAGCCATCATAATCACCAGAACGACCCGGAAGATTACGACCACGGACGAAACGCGATAATACGACAGAAGCAGCAGCAGCAGCAGCAGCAGACCCAACAGCAACAGCAACAGCAACAGCAACAGCAACAGCAACAACACCACCACCACCATCACCAATACCCTACTTCCGCTTCCGCTGCCACCGCCGCTGCCACTGCCGCCGCCGCTGCCGCTGCCGCTGTCGCTGCCGCTTCCTCCTCGGCAGATAACATGGCCGAGAACAGCCGCGACCAGCACTCAGCCAGGAAGCGCCGACGCTCCACCGGTCCGGACTGGCAGGATTTCTACCGCAATGGTCTCCCCGATGAAATCATCGTCATCGACGACGATGACGAGCCTGCAACGCAACCTACCGCCAATACCGGTCGCAAAGTTGCCACTGCCGCCGCTGGCCCCAGCAACCAGGTCGCCTCCTCGGCCGTCACCACCTCGTCGTCCGCCGCCGACCCCGGAGGCCCCTACGCCAAGAAGCGCAGGAGGGATCCCGGTCTCCCCCCGTCCTCGTCACAGGCTACTGCTGCCGGTGGCCAGGGCTATCACATCCAGTACGTCGGCCCCGGTTCCGGCGGCTCGTCCAACACCCACACGCCCGTCGCCGCCTCTTCCACGGCCGCGACCACCGTATCCAGCAGCGACGGTGCAAGTTCCGCTCTGAACACCACAGCCCCGACGTCGCTGTCGTCCAGCAGCCAGCATGAGGACCTCAGCCACACCCTCAAGAGGAAACGCACCCGCCAGCAGGTTGCCAACGAGGCCAAGCGCAGGGACACGGACATACTCGGGACGCGGTGCCTCACCTACAAACCCCCGCCTTATCCTCCCAAGAAGGCCTCGGATGTCACCGTTCGGACCGTTGCCGATGTGAGTTTGAATTGATTTCTCCTTACCCTTCCCTTCACTCCGTTCCTGTCTCTTCATCCGTACTGCTCTTCCGATGGAGAGAGAGCAGGAGGGGAGACGAGAGACCGCTGTGTTGTCTTCCTTGTACCGCAGTGAGAACAGAATGCTGACTCCCACAGCCTCCTCACCTTAAGAAGGTCAATGTCGACGACGACGATGGTCACTACATCGTCGTCCCTGACGCACCGCTCACCGAGCGCTGTATGTTCCTCTCCATCTGGTCCGTTCCGACGACGAATGATGAACGACTGCTGACCGACTCGTCCAGACCAAATCTCACGCTTGCTCGGCCAAGGTACGTTCGGCAAGGTCGTCCAGGCCCACGATCGCAGACGTGGCAAGGCCGTCGCCGTCAAGATCATCCGGTCGGTGCAAAAGTACCGCGACGCGTCGAGGATCGAGCTGCGCGTGCTGGCCACGCTCAAGGCCAACGACGACGAGAACCGGAACCGGTGCATCCACCTGCGCGACTGCTTCGACTACCGGGGCCACATCTGCATCGTCATGGACCTTTTGGGCCAGAGCGTCTTCGACTTCCTCAAGGGAAACGGCTTCGTGCCCTTCCCCAACAGCCAGATCCAGAGCTTCGCCCGCCAACTCTTCACCAGCGTCGCCTTCTTGCACGACCTCAACCTGATACACACAGATCTGAAGCCCGAGAACATCCTGCTGTGCGACAACCAGTACCAGACCTTTACGTACAACAGGAAGATACCGTCGTCGTCGACGACGATCAGCCGCAGTGCCACCCAGCGTCGCGTCCTCCTCGACACGGAGATCCGCCTCATCGACTTTGGCTCGGCCACCTTTGACGACGAGTACCACTCATCAGTGGTGTCGACGCGCCACTACCGCGCCCCCGAGATCATCCTCGGCCTCGGGTGGTCGTACCCCTGCGACATCTGGAGCATAGGCTGCATCCTTGTCGAGTTCTTCACCGGAGACGCCCTCTTCCAGACGCACGACAACCTCGAGCACCTGGCCATGATGGAGGCCGTTGTCGGAAGGCGCATCGACACGCATCTCGTTCAGAATATCAACAAGACCTCCAGCAGGAATAGCAGCAACAGTGCATCAAAGTACGGGGCCTTTTTTCTAGAGAGATCTTCTCCATCCTATCATCTTACTGACACTCTCCAGGTACTTCAAACGTCTAAAGCTAGACTATCCCAACGCCGAGACGACCAGGGGCTCCCGCCGATTTGTCAAGGCTATGAAGCATCTCGATGTACGTCTTTCCCCTCTCGATATCACCGTGATGCGCTTGAAAGATGAAGCGAGATCTCTGAAATGAGGAGAGGAGAATTCTTCCTAACAGAGCCCATAGGACGTCATCCCGCCCAACAACACTTTCCTCAGAAACTTTCACGACCTCCTCAAGAAGATTTTTGTCTACGATCCAAGCCTACGCATCACGGCCCGCGACGCCCTCAATCACGCCTGGTTCAAGGAGATGGCGTACAATGATGACGGTACGGAAGCCGCCAAGATCCGACTAGAGAGGATGATGAGGAGTCAGGCACCGTCATATTCGTGATACACCTCCTCCCCTCTCTCTCACCCCGCCCCTCATATCAGAAGCGGAGGGAACTGGGGTGAGCGGATGGCGAGTGAGGTTGATCGCTTTTCTTTCCTTTTTTTGAGAATATTGGGCAAACTTTGGCAACATGACGAACAGCAAACATATTGTGACGGGAAACAACAACAACAACAACAAAAAACAAGGGCAAATGGGAAACATGATGACGGGGTTTATTCTGATCGAATTCTTGGGTTTGGTTGTCTTTCTTATAATGCTCGCAAGAGAGAGAAGGGGATGAGGATAGGAGTTTTATGGGGACCGGAACTCGGGGGAAGTTTCTCCTTCTTTGCTCTCGCCGGGTGTAGGTGTTTTGTTCTTCTTCCTCTTGTTTCTTTTTACTAGGACATTACATCTTTCTTACCTTTTGTGTGTTATATGCTGCACATCCTATCGGGACATCTCTTACAACATGTCTTCTTCTGTCCTCTCATTATAATTATATATTCTATGGACGGCCACATGGTGGCAGAGAGAACAATTGACGAGCAATATATCGAGTTGTCGATATGGGGTGCAAGCATGGGAGGACGCATGTTTGACCTTTTCTCGCTCTCCTTCTCTGCATATCCCCTAATGATCAACATTGACGAGGGCACCAAAGAATTCTGGTCCTTGGCCATGTACAATCCTATGGTCTTGTAGAGAGGTGTGTAGATGCTAGGATGAATTGCTCGACTGCATGGAGTTGCTAGTTTGCCTCGTTTGCCTCGCCACTGGCAAGCACTGGATCGTATACATACTAGGTGTACGACTTCATAGAAGATATAAAGACCCAGCCTAAGGGGGAGAGAGAGAGAGACAGAGAGAGGGGGACAGTATTGCCTGCCATTGCCCACCAGCATGCTCTGCCCCAATTGACCTTTCCCCTCCCCCCCTTCGGATATCCCATATGGCCCCCAACATGGCTCCCCACCACGACCCACATCTACATGGCCGACCGACAGACGTCATCCTCAACCCACCACCCTGCCCGACGGGCCACGCCGTCTCGGGCCTGTCCTCCCCGACCGTCGCCAGCCTGTCCCGAACGCTCCGCATGCCAGACGGGTTGTCGGACGGCAGAGCGGCGCAGGAGGCTTGGCTGGAGCGGCAGACCCTGCTCATCCACGGACTTGACCCGAGCGTCCGCCACAGCACCGACATGGGAGACCGGATCGCGGCGGTGCTCTACCGCCGCCTGCCGCTCCCGCTGGGGTTCCGGGAGCCGGCTACGGCGACGGCGACGCTGTGCCCCTGGCACAGGAGCCTGAACGCCCGCGTGATCGGGCAGCTGTCGCGGCTGATACGGTACGAGGTGGCGGAGCGCAGCGAGGTGTTCCGTCAGCGGTGGGCGGCGGCGGCGCGACCCCCCACGAGGCTCAACCTGTGCGCTCCCCTGGCGGACTGGATCGGCGAGGCGGACGAGCTGGCGGGCCGTTACGGCCGCGACGAGCCCGAGGCTGGGGGGGGCCGCGTCGTCCGCGGCGGCTGCGACGCGTGCATCTGCGCTGTCGTGGGCGGGCGCGTGAGCCTCCTCGTCGGTCTGGCCGCGAGCATACGCGCCAGGTGCCACCGCGACCTGCGTCTGGGGAGCGTCACGCGAGAGAGGGACACCGGTCGATCCCCGCCCCTCGACAGGGTCGTCTGGGCGTGGTTGGCCCACATGGGCGACGAGGCCATGGTCCGCGCCGCTCGCCGGGTCGCCGAGCTGGCCGAGCTGATGGAGCGCACCAGGGACGAGATCTGCCTGAGGGCCGTGGGGTCGTACGTCCATCGCATCGTCGCTGACAGGAGGAAAGGCCTGCTCTGGACCGACGACTCTGCTGTCCATCTAGACCTCGCCGTGCCGCCGCCCGTCGTCACCGCCGCCCGCGACTCCGAACTCTTCTTCCCCCCGCCCGGGTCGCCCTCGTCCATGTGCTCGGCCTACCGTCAGTCCGGAGCGCCCCCACGCTTCTTGCGTCCCGGCCTGACGTCCTTGGTCAACTTTGATCCGCGCTGGGTTCGCGTCGAGGAGGAGGGCAAGGAGGGGGAGGAGGAGCACCGCCACCACGCAGATGAGTACCCTGCTGTTACGCCGCCTCCTAGGGCTGCTGCCCCTCTGCCGCTGCTGCCGCCGCCGCCGTCGTATCGTGCTAGCAATTTAGATTCGTTGTATTCTCTTGAGCGGCAGCAGCAGGAGCAATACGGTGCGGACGTTGGACGGGAACAGGAGAGGCAAGATGGGTCAGATGGTTCTGTGAAGCAAGAGTTCGAGGAACAAGGACGAGCACCGCGTCATGACCTGCTCTTCCCCGGGAGACAAAGGACGTATCCGTCCCTTATCAGGTCGCTCATGGACGATATAACGGCCATTCTCCGTACCGCAGAGTGAGTGATTCGGTTGGGTTTATGTGCATGCGTGTGTATCTGTTTGTTTTCTCTTTCTGTGTTTTTTTTTTCCCTTTTCTTCTTGTTGGTCTAATATATACATGTCAAATATCGATGAATGCAATGCTTCAAATAACGACTTTTTTCTTCTTTTTTTGGAAGCCTCCTATTCTGGAGCCGTCATCTTCTCCATGACCTTCTCCAACGCGGGGAGATAGCAGGCGGCCTTTTGGAAATCGCCCAGTCTGACAGTCATGTAGTCGAATCCCAGAAGCACGGAGCCCTCGCTCTCCCCGCCGATGGCCATGCTGAGCGAGTCTGCCTTGACGTACCGCTGCGAAAAGTGGGTGAGCAGGGTGCGGCGGGCGCCCATGTCCCTCGCGACGCCGAGCGCTTCGGACATGGTGCTGTGCTGCTTGAAGCGGGCGTGGTCGGCCATGTCGTCGTCAAAGGTGCACTCGTGGACGAGGAGGTGGGCACCGCGGCAGGCGGCGGCGAAGTCGGCCGAGGGCCTGCAGTCGCCCGAATAGGCGATGCGCAGGCCCGAGACGAGCTCCAGCTCGACGGCCTTGGACTGAGCGCAGTGGCGGACGGGGATGAGGCGCGCTCGGCGCAGGCCAAAGGACAGCTGGTCGGCCGGGCCGAGCACGGCCTCGTCCACCGACGACCCAGGCAGCCGCTCGGAGTCCGGGAAATGCAAGCGGTGGAAGCCAAAGTCCTCGACCTGTGAGAGCTCCTCCAGCGTGGAACGGTAGCGCGGGATGCACGCCACCGCCAGCCGGGACGCCCCGCCGCTTCCGCCGCCGTCGCGCACCGACTGCTCGTACCACGATCTGAAGACCGACACGGCCCCCAGGTGGTGGTCCGCGTGCAGGTGGCTGATGGCCACGCACCGTAGGTTGCGCAGTACTTCGGCCGTGCCCTCGTCGCCGTACAGCCGCCTGATCTGGCCCATCGTGCCCTCGCCGCAGTCTAGGAGGTAGTTGCCCACACCCGGCACGCGAATCAGCGTCGCGGACACGTTGCGGTACTTGGACGGCACCGACGAGCCCGTCCCCAGGCACACGATCTCGGCGTCGCGGTTCGGCATGTCGGCCTCCTCCCGCTCGACTCTGGCGAGGAAGGCCGGGTCTGCGGCCCGCGCCTTGGCCTCTCTGGCCAGGCTGAGCGCCTCGTCCGATACCGAGTTGTACGGCGCCACCAGGTCCGGGAAGGGGGCCACCGCGTCATCCTGGTGCAGGAGGCGTGGCATGAGTTGCACCTTCTTTCCCGCGCGGCCGAACTCGATGTTGGAGTCGGGACCCGGCGCTGGCGCGCTCACGGCGTTGTCGTACTTGGGTATCGGGAACCGATCCGGGTCCACGCGCCGCAGCTTCATCTGCAGCTCCGCCGGTCCCGGGTTGGACACCATGTTGGGCGTCGTCTCGGGTGCGCACACGACGTGCTTGACGCCGGCGTGCTCGGCCATAAATTTGCGGATCCGCTCGTTGCCCGCCAGCCCGGGGCCCAGGAGCCAGTACATGACGGCGATGTCCGACATGAGCTCCTCGGATGACCACTCGGGCCTCTGCATGAACGACTCGAGGTAGTCCGGGCCCGCGATGTCGGCGACGATGAGCCCCCGTCCCGGGACCGACCGGCCGAGCACCATGTCCGGCGTGACGGTGACGCCGTCCTTTCCCTGCACCTCGGCGCCGTCGATCAGCTTCTTGAAGTCGTTGCGCTGCACTCCCAGCGCATCGGCGGCCGCGCGGTCAAACTTTCCCCTGCGGTCGTGCGTCTTGACAATGTAGCTCATGGCTGTCTGCGTGTACGACGTCTTAGGCAGGGACACGCGGCCCAGGCTGCGCGTCTCGACGCCCGGAGGCGGTTTCGGGGATCCGTCGGGAGGGAGCACCCAGGCCGTGGCCTCGGGGTCCTCCCCGTCCTGCGCGCCGCCGACCGTGTATCGCCTGATGGAGCCGTTCTCGATTATAAAGGCCGAGTCATCGGGCTTGAGGGCGCCCACTTTGCGGGCCTCGAACGGGTAGCTCTGGAGGTCGCCGTTCCACAGGGCGCGCTCGACGATGATCTTGGCCACGTCGGGATCGGACGGTGCCCCACCGTCGGCCGGGTGCTCTGCACACTGCTCGGCATCGTCGCTCGAGCGACGGCGCTTCGGTGGGCTGCTGGACCGCTCTCGCGTGGTGGGCACCTTCCAGACGCGGACCATGTCGTCCTTCCAGTCCGGCTCGAGGTTGGAGGGGTCGACGGCTCTCGGATCGCTGCGGTGCTCGGAGACGTGGGCGCGGATAGGCTGTCGGAAGATGTAGGAGCGGCTGCTGGCGAGGACGTGGCCGATGTTGTGGCCGGCGTGGATGTGGACCCCTCCATGCGGGGTGACGGGGAGCAGCTTGAGCCCCTTCTCCTTCCTCTCGGCATTCGTGGCCGCCAGCGTCTCCCTGGAGGCGCCTACTGACCCGGCTATGGTGAGCAGGAAGCCCGGCATGCCGCCCATCTGGTCCCAGCCCACCGGGCCCGAGAGGAAGATCTGCGTCACGGCGGCGAAGCCCAGCTTGCGGCTGTTGAAGGCGCGCTGGGTGCCCTCGGCTATGCGGCCGAATATGTAGTGGCCCTTGTCGTGACGGACGTGGATGCACGTCTGGGGCGTGTCGGCTGACGGCACCGTGGCCAGCTGGGCGACGGTGGTCATGACGGAGTAGTCCTTGATGGATTGCCGTTTCCGGTGGACGTGTCTGTCCGTCGTCTTTGGTGGCGGCCGACGTCTCTCGGTGAGCTGACTTGCGCGATGGTCAACGTTTCTCTGCTGTGTATGTCGAGACTGGGCGTCGTCCTTGTTGGATGGCCTCGGTGGCGTCGGCGGTGGTGGTCGACTAGGACGGGCTTGTTGCGAAGCTGATCGGCAGCTACCAAGGCTACCGGTGCGAGGGGCGTACAAAGGAGAGAGAGAGGAGATTCTGATTTTTCGGATCGCTCCCCATGGTGCCATCTGCGAACCAGAGAAACGATTGTGGGGGGGATTTAAAGTAGCATTTCGGTCTCTGTCGTTTGTCGTCGTAGTTGTATCCAAAGTGTGCAGGTAATATACCATGTACTGTTAACTTAAAAAAAAAAAAGAGGATTGGAGCTGCCCCTCTGCCCCTCTGCTGTTTACGAGTAGATTCCTGATACTCGTACGTACTTGTACAGACAGGTACAAGTCACGTGGGTATTTTGATTGCATCTACCCTGCAGCAGGACCGACAATGGATTCCATCATTCAGTGAATAGTTCAAGGACATCGTAATCTCCAGTACATATGTATATCCGTGATGATGGATATGCACCATTGATGATGAATGTACATGAGCCAAGATTTCTCGTGGGCTCCTATCAATGGGAGACAAGTCAAGTCTTAACAGCCATATTTTGTTAACCAGCATTAGAACCACATTATCACCTACACCTATTTCATGACTAAGCAGCTAGCGGCTGCTGCCACGCGCACACAACTTTCATTAGCCTCATAGATTGATTCCCTTCCTTCCGATGATATGAGCAACTGCTCCGTAGAAACATTTACATCTCTATATCGACGTATATATCTAGGTAGAGAGACCACTATACGAGCGTCTAGAGGTCATGGCATGTCGTCGCCCACCAGAAGAACAATTCCAAGTATTCAATACAAATGACAGGTAATTACATGTCGAACAAGGGTCCAACACAACTCTTGGCCTACCCTACAGCCCCGAATTCCCGAATTCATAGGCTAAAACGTCACATGTACATACATACGCCCCCTCCCCCCCGCTTTATCCGGGGATCCATACAGTCAGTCGGCCGGGCCATTTCCGCACGTTCGTCTGCTCCGCGCCGTCGACAGCCATCGATAACCGTTATGCAGATTATATGTAGCAATATATCACCATGAACTCATCCGCCCTCGGCTTCGGACTCGCAGCAACACCAACACCAACACACCATACTTTTTGCCAGTATATTTTGAAGTGCATCTATACTGTCATCCATCCCCATGCCGTCATCCATCGGCCATCTATCACGTCCACTCATCCGTCCACGTCCGCTCTCATCCATCCCCATCCTCCCACAAACCCCAGTCCGCCCCTTCACCATGGCCGACAAGATGCAGCGCAACCCTCACCCGGACTTCAAGAAGGTCGAGTCCTCCCGCCCCGACTTCGACACCACCTCCTCCCCGAGCTACACCAAGACGCCCTCTCCGTCATGGAAGATGGGCCAAGGCGCCAACTCCCTCGACCCCCCCTCCTCAGCCTCGGCCTCTCACACATCCATCGACCCGTATGACCGCGGCCGCCCCGCAGCGTTCAACTACAAGCTGCTCATCTCGTCCATCGTGCCCCGCCCCATCGCATTCGTCAGCACTTGCGCCGCCGACGGCTCCTCCGCCAACCTCGCTCCCTTCAGCTACTTCAACATGCTCAACCACGACCCCCCCCTGTTCGTCGTGGGGCTCTCCGCCGCCGCTGCCGGGTCCGCCAAGGATACGCTGCGCAACCTGACCGACGCCGGCGAGTGCGTCGTCAACATCATATCCGAGGCCTACGTCGAGGCCGCCAACGCCGCCGCCGTCAACGCCCCCTACGGCGTCGACGAGTGGGCCGTCTCCGGCCTCCACCCCGCCTCCGACTGCGAGACCGTCCGCCCGGCCCGCGTCAGGGAGGCCGTCTTCAGCATCGAGGCCAAGGTCGACACCATCAAGCACTATGACAGCCGCGCCAACCCCGGCAGGAGGTCTGGCACCGTTGTCATACTCGAAGGTCTGCGCTTCTGGGTCCGCGATGATGCTGTTAATGAGGAAAAGAGCCTCGTTGATATCAATGTAAGTCATTGCCCTCTGGATGCTCCTATTCAACTTGTTACTTGCCTCTGGCGGCCCCTGCTGGGGAAGGTCATTCCTCGCTCCGCTCGCCGCTCATATATATATATATATATAAGCTGACGAGTAAAAAGGTCCTCCGCCCCGTCGGCCGTCTCGGCGGCATAACATACACGCGCGCAAACAATCTATTCGAACTGCCCCGTTTCGACTGGGAAAACGATCTAGGCGGTGAAGAAGGGTACAAGAAGATCCAGGAGGCATATGGTAAGGGCGCGGATAGCACCAAATAGACGGAGTGGTAGAAAGCAGAAGGCAGTATAGAAGGGAGGAGATGAAAATAAGATCTCTGGAGGGTTTTCTTTTTTCTTCTTTTTTTTTTTCTTCTTTGTTTTGTTTCATGAAAAAACCCTTTGTAGACGGCCGTGATATATACAAAGAACATACAGAGAAAGATAAAGAGCAAAAAAAAAAAAAAAGAGAGAGAAGAAGAGGGCGAACAGTAGAACAGGGTTTTTGTTTCTTTTCTCTTTCTTGAAGAAGAAAAGGCGGAAGGAGGAATCTATAGATAGAAACTTTGACCTGCTCTCGCTACAATAAACTCACATCCCAACTGTGCCTCTTTTTCATGTCCCTGGACTTCGGACAGGATGACGGCCCCGATATCAGGTTGGTCATCCGACAAGACCTCCTTGATATGAATGAGCACTACCTTCAACCCCGCGAGCTGTCCGCGGGTCGTCATTGGTGGTGATGGCGGCGGGACGAGGAACGGCTGCGGCAGAGCGACATCTCCGTCACTGCCGCCGGGAGCGACGTCCGCATTCGGCCGCTGCTGCCTAGATGTCCTGGGAGATGTGGGCTCATCGGCGGCAGCGACGGCGAGGCTATCGCGTGCACGTCCGGCAACATCTGCATCGGACACTACACGCTTGCGCTTCCTCCCCCACGGAGATTCCGCTGCCGCTTCTGCCGTGGAGCGAGAAGACTTGTGCCGTACCTCGGCCACCTCGGCCGCCAGCACGTTGAGCTCCTCGATGACGAAGATGGGCTTGAGATGGCCGAATAGCCGGTCGTTGCTGCGGCTGTCGTCGTAGCTGCACTCGATGAAGATGGCGGCCAGGGAGCCGGCGGCAATCCTGGAGGCGGCTTCCTGCCAGACCGGAAAGTTGCGCGGACTGAGGGACAGGCTGTCTGGCTCGACGTCGCCAAATATGAGTACCTCACGGTGACTCTCCTGCTCCTGGATGAAGTAGGCGCTCGAGTCGACGACGCACATCTCTTCCCGCTCTCCGCCAATACTGGCACCGCTACCGCTCCCTGCGTCGACTGGAGAAGAGTTGGCAGCAGCAGTGGCGGCGGCGGCGGCGGCGGCGGCGGCGGCGGCGGCAGCTGTAGCGCTGGTTCGGGGTGGGGCGGCAGGAGAGGTGGCGTTGCCGAGGGTAGCCTGACCGAGGAGACTGTGTCGTCTGGGCGTCTGAGAGGCCGAGATGGAACCCTGAGCACGGCGCGAAGATGACGATCTATGGAGGGCCGGATCGTGAAGACCCGATGCGCTGGATGTGGAGCCGCGATGGCTATGCTTCTCTATGCAGTGGCCGTGGCTGACGGCCCATACTTTGACGAGCAGGCCGTCGCAGACCTCGGCATACCCCTTGCCTTGTCCGGAGCCCAGGGTCGGACTACCGCCGTCGACTAGGCGCATGTAGGTGAGGAGCCCGGCGCCGTTGCCCTCATCGCTCAGATTGGGCCAGATGACGTTGTTGAATATGTGCGTCTTCAGAGCCTGTATGGTCCCAGGCAGCCCGGCGACCTTCTTGGGACGGGCGCCCGGTGGACCGGCGGTGTTGACGACGAAGCCCGAGATGTGGTCCAGGTGAGGGTGGGTGACGAGGCACGCCTCGATGAGTGAGCTGGTGAGGTAGCCGGCATTGGCATCGGCCGACCGGTGAGGGAGGGAGAGGCCAGCAAAGGGACCGTGTGTCAGAATGTGAGGAGGCTCCACCGACACCGAGGAAGGCATCGATTCGCGCAGCAGGCGCGTGATGGCGGACAGGTGAACTCCAGCATCGACGGCAATGATGGAACCCTTACGCCAGTTCTGGCCGACGGAGCGGACGAGAAAGGCTGTCGTGTTGGATTCCTGAGGACCGCCTCCTGGGCCCTAAAATAGAGTCAGTCTCGCCATGTCATAGCATGCATATGATACGCAACCCCCCCCCTGCCAGGAATGAAGAGAGAGAAAAAAAAACTCACCAAGACAATGACGTGTAGGGCAGCAGGCCTTCGCTCCTCACCATTGCCCATGGTCTCCTTCTTTATCCTCCTTGACCACAGCCGCCGTTCATTCGTTCAGGGGGGGAGTGACCGATCCAACACTCTCGTCCCTGCCCCCCTTCTCGATTGGAGGGTAGATGTATTATGTGACAGCCCAGCCCAGCCCAGCCCTGCGATGGAGTGAATATGTATGATCTGGAGTGTGGGGGTGGAGGTGCAAACTGATGTCATTCAGCAGCAATAAGCTCCGATAAGTGAATGCAACCAGACCCGCCTGTCTGTCTATGCTTCTCTCCCTTGCTCTGCACCCGTCACTGTGGTATAATGGAGCGTAGCTTCTATCTTCTCTCCTTCTCTGCTCTTTTTCTGGCTTCTCCCAACTTGGGGGTGGCACCCTCGGCTTCTTAACCGGCCCGGGTCCTGCGTCACGTCCAGCCCAGCTCGGTGGAGCCACGACTCACCACCAACCGGTGGCGACGCGGGTTGGGGTTTTGGTGCGTGTCGGCGTCGGCGTGTGTGTGGGTGTGTTATGTGGGTGTAAGCCGTCGGGCGCAATAGACGCACAGGTGGGCGTGGAAGGCGTTGATGTTGACCGGGGTGGCGGTGGTAGTCATGTGTCGAATATGATACGTGGCGGGGGAGACCGACAGAGGGAGATGCAATAATACGGGTAGTATTAGCAGAGAGGCAATAGAGAGTAATGAGAGCCGAGGAGGAACTGAGGGACGGCACCAAGGTCAACTAAGGTCAAGTGAAGGGGAGAGAAGGAGGGCGAGGGGCCAGCGGGCGCACGCGCTCAGCTTGGTGGTGGTGGTGGTGAGTTCGATGACTTAGCCTCCTTCCCTCTCTTCCCCTTTCTTCCCCCTTTCTCCCGTCTGTCTCTCTCTCTCTCTCTATCTCTCTCTCTCTCTCTCTCTCTCTCTCTCTCTCTCCTGCGCTAGCTGAGGTCAGCTCTTGTCGATACCTGTACGAGCACCTGTATTAGCAGAACTAGAATATTACTGAAGCTGACGCACCCTAGACTCAAGAAACATGCGACATGCAGTGTCTAACATGCATCAGCATCCTGCAGAACCCCACAACCTGCAGCCATCACCTGAATTAGCACCACATCTTTGACCGTCTTTGTTGATCCCAACTTTGAGGGTTGGGAGTGGGGAAGGGCGCGCGGCATTCACCCCTCATCAGATACCGAGAACTTCGTCATATGGAGCCAACGTTTCTTTTATTTTTATTTTTATTTTTCTATCATTTTATTGGGACGATATCAGACAGCAAACTCTCTGCTGTCTATCCATCGCCCAGCGTTAAGAACCGAAAGTACGACAGCAAAGGCAAGAACAAAACCCAAAAACTCCTTCAGCCGCCAGGTTGCCCAATGCCCAGAATATGAGAGGAACACACTCTCTCACACATGCCTCCTCCTCTTCTAATTTCCACGGCAGGTGCCAGCATCTGCCCTACTTTTGGGGAGAAAAGAGACGAGCCGCTCACCTGCGTGGTTTCTTGCTGCGGTCATTACCGCCTTGCCCATCACCGTCGTCATCCCCACAATCCCCGCCATTCCGGCCATGCTTGCCTAGCACGTAGCTGCCCAGCAGTCCCATGCTGGCTAGAGATGCCATGAAGCCGCCCTGGGAGGGCTGGAAAAACTGCTGGAGAGTCGACAAAGACTCGTTTCCCGTCACCCCGGTCGCCGTCGGGGCTTGGCCCGCCTCGGAGGCCGCCGAAGGGCTCATATAGCTCGCATCGGGAAACGCGTTCGATTCATCGGGCTGACCGAAGCCAATCGGGGTGGCCGGCCGGGACGCTTCCCAGAGATCTTCCCGCGTCAGAGGATAGGGCGGCGAGGAGCCGGTGAATTGGCTGGAGATGTATTCTTCCACGTACTGTCCATCCAGGTTGCTGGCATTAGTCCCCGTCGTTCGCCTCCAGCATTCCAACGCCCTGGGGTCGACCTGAAACTGGTCATCTTCGCCGTACTGGCAGTCGGCCTCGGCAGAGTCGCAGCCCAAGCCTCTGTTCGCCATGCTGAACATCTTGAGGTCCCCCCTGTGTACGTCGATGGTCCTGGGGTTACCGCCCCTGATCGCATTTCGCTGGTTTCGGACCAGCTGGCGCGCCTTGGGCTGGCGGCTCAGATGGTAGTCGACCAGAGCCCTGTTCAGCGTCTCGGCCTGCGGGCGGGGGAACTCCCGAGGCTCGCTTTCAAGTTCGGATATCCTGGATTCAAACCAAGGCTCGTAGGCATACCTGACCATGTTCTTGCCCGTCTCCTTTGCCAGGCTCATCCGGTTCTTCTTTTCCAGAGGGAGCTCACGGGTGTCGGGCTTGAGCGTGCCGCGGGACGCGTCGTATATCGGATCGAAGCACTGCTCGTAGCAGTAGAGGTGCATGTGGCCTGCCACTTGGAATGGATCCCGACGGCCCGAGCTTGTCTCGGCAGGGAACTCGTCAAATGCCACCTGGAACCAGCCCTGCTTGATCTGCTTTTTAGGAGCCGGGCAGCATTCCCAGAGACAGGCGGATTCTCCCGTTCGTCTGACGACCTGGGCTGCAAAGTTCTGGACCCAAAGTGTCAGGTCGGGGTTTGCATCGATGAACCACCGGAGTTGGCGGGCGCTGAATCTTCTGTTGAGACGCTCGTTGCCATTCTTATCCGCGTACTCGAAAATGGTGATGGGAATTGTGGGCAGCCACCAAGTCTTGGGCCTTACCAGCTCGTCAGTGTACACCTTCTTAGGGTCAATCTTATCGGGGTCCCTTCTCGCACTCACCTGGGCCTGTCCAGACGTCGGTTCCTCCGACATCTCAACATCAGGCTGTGGAGAGCTTGACGCCGCAGGAGAGTCCCGATCGCCGACAGGGCCCACCGTGGCAGGAAGGCTCCGCGTTTGTGGGCGGTGCACGGGGATGTAGTGATACCTATACCTGGGGCACCTGGGGACATGGATGGCAGGGACATTGCCCCCCAAGTCGACGGGGATAAAGTGGCCCTTATCGGCTGTATAGAGCACGTTGGGGGGGCCGGCGCTCTGGGAGTCATCGTTCGCCTCGGCATTGGGGCTGGTGTCAGCGGCTGGCAGGTCAGGCTCGGAGTGTTGGAGAAAACCGGCGAGGTTGAAGTATCGCTCAAGCACATCATCCGATGCCATGGCATCGAGACGCATGCTGTCTTGATCCCCGGGGTTATATGCACCGGAACATCTGCCCGAATGTGGGTGAGACATGGCAAGGAGAGCGGGGAGCCGACAATTCCGTAGGCAATGAGTATGGAAGGAGAGAGTATGGAAGGAGAGGCTATTGTAATGTGCAGTGGATGCGTGTCAAGCTGAACTGGCTATCCATTGATGGGACGAAATGTGAACTGAAGGGCGACGAACGTGACGTTTATATATTTCACAGTTCCTCCCATTGGCGTAGTAGTTCTTGCCTGCATTGCTGGGTATGGTCACGACGGAGCATGATCGTTTCTGTGAAACTGAACAAAGAGATGGGAACAAAGACGGCCAAGTTTGAAGCTGGTCTCTTGTTCTCGTCAACGGGGGGATCTCCGCGAATAGAACCTGCCGAGCCGGCCAGATCGGCAACAAAAAAAAAAAAGGCATGCGACGGTTCATATCAGCGAGTCAACTTCGAGGCCAGGAAGTTGAAAGGAATGGTATCTGTGGCAGTAAAGAGGGGCTCGGACAGAGGACATCTCGGGGAGACAAGCGTGTTGTTACGTGATGAGCTGAGAAAGACACCAGTACCGAGAATCGTGGCTAAGATGGAGGAGGAAGGGACAAAGAATGACGAGGAGGCACGTGTCGGTAGCAGGGGTGCGCAGACAAAAGAGGCAGATGGGAGAGGGGACAAAAAGCACAGGAGAATGCACAGAGGAGAGAACATCTGGGGGTATCGAAGAAGGCAGCACAGCTGGTGGACGAGGACAGCCAGGAGACGTAGACAACGAGATCCGGATGAGAGGCACGATGAGAGGAACAATGGAAGATGTAGCCATTCGCTATAGGAGGGAGAGATGTTATATATCCACAAGGCGTGAAGCCGGGAAAGGACGAAACCTAGAAGGGGCGATCCACAGCGTACGAAGTAATCACGTGCCACCATCCCTGGCTGAGGCCTGACCGACGGAGAGAGTCGCGGCATTTCCTGACCATCATCCGCTTCCAAGTATTTGCTTGCTTTGGCTTCTGCTCGAATGTATCATGCGATGCCATCTTCTTTCCTTCTTCAACTTGAACTTGGGCGGTTGACGGAATGAGACTGATATGTGAGTATTACATACTCGCATGTACGGACTGGTATGTACTCGTAGTGCCTACATTATACTAATCTGTACCTATATAAATGCTGCCTTCCCCGCTTACGGCCCCGGTCTGTATGGGTCGGTCGAAATCTTGGCTCTCGTCTGAGTGCCTAGTATCCAAACGGAGTACTCGTACGGATTACCGGGTACTCGTACAGGCAACAATGCTAGAAGACCGGACATGTATCATGAGATGGCCGCCAATCTAAAAGTAACCCGGCGTGTTTACAACTACCGGGTTAGATCTGCCAGAGTGTCGACACAGCGCAATACTCGAGCACTGTACGGGGTGGATTACATGTATCCGTACCTCAATACCAGGCAGGTACGTAAGCCTGCTCCACACTTCCCCGTCCTCCGTGATGGACAGGGGTACGGACATTTTACGAGTTGGCCAGTCTCGTATTGACAGACAAACCCTAGTAAGTCAACCAGGGTGAACATGGCCTCTGTACGACGTACGAGTACGAGCACAGATTAGTACGAGAGTATATAGATCAATATTAGCCACCGGTCTAGCAGCAGTGCCGTGACGGGAGGCGAAACTCGAACCTCGGTATCACTCCATGGGTGGAGGGTTCAAGACACATGACGGAGATGCGGTGACGATTCGAGGGCCTCTGCTCGCCCGTGAGAGTAATGATGCCAGTAGTAATAATGCTTCTGCTCCGTAGCAGCAGCAGCAGCAGCAGCAGCAGCAGCAGCAGCAGCAGCATCGACCCCGAGCGTTGAATGGAGTAATATTGCTCGAATAGAGTGAAACGTGTGTCGTGTGCCTGCCCACTTGCTTAGGTGCTCGCTGCTGGAAGTACGTGTACGACGAGTATCAATACCGCTCTACTCGCAGTAATAGTAATATCACTCTTTGGCCGTTTCATCTGCAATCTGTGCAGATTAATCTGTATCATCATTCCAGCTCGTATTATTATCGCTCGTAATAATAGTGCTTCCAGCAGAGGCTGCAGAGCACACACACAAGCTTCGCAATGGAAGCCGGGAGAGGGAGAGAGGCACCGCACACGGCCTTTTCATTGGCAATGCATACCTCTAGTATCAGACCATCCATCATCGTCACTCGTCACGAGAGGCCATTGAAGTAATAGCCCGCAGGGCCAAACCGTCAACGGCTCCGGCCGTCCCACGCAATGGTGGCAGCTACGTCACGGGATTGTGGGTGGCGTTTTTTTTTTCTTCTCGTGGGTGGGAGGAGACGCCGAGCCTGAGCGCCCGCTATATTGATCCTTGCATTCCTTCACCACGGGGGTCTCTACTGTGGGGGGCCCCTCACCATGGGGACTCAACCCAGCTATGTGATGACGCTGAACAGTGATGTGGTCTGGTGTTGATAACCTGTACGGGTCGGGCCCCGAGCCTTCAGTTCATGGATTGGGTGGACACCTCGACACATGTAAGATGGTCTACGGGAATCTGTACAGCGCAGGTATACCGCCGCGATGCGCTACGGAGCAATACTCGCAGTCGAGGCTCGGAACATTACAGCGGGCTGTAAGCGCTGGACTCGTTGAATGGATCGGCATGCACCACCAAACTCGTCCTGTGCCACTGTACCCGTACTGAGGCACCGAGAGCCCACAGTCCCTCCTCCCCTTCCATCTGTCTCCTTCCCAGTTTCGTCTCTTCCTCGACACCCGGAAACGACCGCCGCCTGATCGCTCCAGACCATCCTTCTTCAGCTGCAGACGCCGCCGCCTTTGCTTCTGGCCGAAGCTGTCGCCTATCATGGCTGACTACCCATCCGAACTCCAGTCCCAGCTCAGCGAGCTGCAGCGTGACTTGGAGGTATGCCTGTCCGCACCATCACCACTCTCTGCTCCCCCCTCCTTCCGCCCTCAACCCCTCCCCTTCTCCGGCCGACTGCCAGCTGGCCCACCTTGTTTCCTCTGACCGTTACTGACCGTGGCATTGCAGGAAGGGGATATTACCGAGAAAGGGTGAGCCTGCCGATTATTATCCATCCTCCAGTGTGCGCGGCATTGTCTTACCATACCCATTTCCTACAGCTACCAGAAGAGACGGGCACAGATCGTTTCCATGTACTCGATCGGACCGCAATCCCCACCCCAGAAACGAGGCGGTCTCCAACTACACGATCCCGATGCCCCAAAGTATCAGTCCGAGAGGCAGCGCGTCTCCTCCCACCAACGGGTTGCCTCCCATTCGAGCGTGGGCGGCGACCAGTCCTTCTCCTCCTCATACCGTCCAACTTCGGCGTACGGATCTCAACAACCGGTATCGCCCCCCATGAACCCCGCGGGCCTCCTGCGCCCGGGCGGTCCCATTGCAGAGAGTGGCTTCATGCCGCAACGCGACTCGCTCTTCCTGTCACCCGGCCCTGCCATCGACGCACAATCGAGGACTGGTACCATGATGTCTGGCGACTATGCTTTCAACCCTGAGCAGCACGGCATGTACCCCCGCCAGGACCAGCCTCCGTACCCGCCGCAAGGGGCCCAGGACGGCCGTACTGGCACCCTTATGGATTCCCAGGGCTTCTTCTCCGATTTCGCCGGTCAGCAGCATTACGACCAAGGCCAGGGCGATTACGGCGAGTACAATGTGCAGCAACGCTATTCCACCACCGACCCCTTCTCCCCGACGGCTGCCACTGCCCCTCCGATGCTCACGGCTGATGATCTGCCTCCTCCCGAGGCCCTCGACTACCAACCGCCACTGGAGCCCCGCGAGGTACCGTTTGCCATTCACGATCCACACGACAGCAATATTGCCATGTCAAAGTTTGACAACATTGCCGCCGTCTTGAGGCATCGGGCCGTCACCAATGCCAAAGTTCCCGCCTACTGGATCCTAGACAGCAGGGGCAAGGAGATTTCCTCCATCACCTGGGATAAGCTTGCCTCGAGGGCGGAGAAGGTGGCCCAGGTCATCAGGGACAAGAGCTCACTGTATCGAGGAGACCGCGTCGCCCTCGTCTACCGCGATTCCGAGATTATCGACTTTGCCATCGCTCTCCTGGGCTGCTTCATCGCCGGCGTCGTGGCCGTGCCCATCAACGATCTGCAGGACTACCAGAGGCTCAATTACATCCTCACCTCGACCCAGGCTCACCTCGCCCTCACCACCGACAATAACCTCAAGGCGTTTCAGCGTGACATCTCAACTCAGAAGCTGACATGGCCCAAGGGAGTCGAGTGGTGGAAGACGAATGAGTTTGGTAGCTGGCACCCGAAGAAGAAGGAAGAAGTCCCGCCTCTCGCAGTCCCTGACCTCGCCTACATCGAGTTCTCAAAGGCGCCGACAGGTGATGTCCGTGGTGTTGTCCTCAGCCATCGCACAATCATGCACCAGATGGCCTGCCTGAGCGCAGTCATCTCGACCATTCCGCAAAACGGCCCCGGGGACACGTTTAACCCCTCGCTGCGCGACAAGAACGGCAGGCTCATCGGTGGAGGCGCCAGCAGTGAGATTCTGCTCTCCTACCTGGACCCGCGACAGGGTATCGGCATGATATTGACCATCCTGTTGACCGTCTACGGCGGACACACGACCGTCTGGTTCGACAACAAGGCGGTGGATCAACCCGGGCAGTACGCCTATCTCATCACGAAATACAAGGCGACGCTCATGGTTGCGGACTACCCTGTCCTGAAGCGCGCTGTCTACAATTACCTGCAAGATCCTATGACTACCAGAAACTTTAAGAAAGGGATGGAGCCGAACTTCCAGGCAGTCAAGATGTGTTTGATCGACACCCTCACGGTGGACAGCGAGTTCCACGAGGTGCTGGCCGACCGGTGGCTTCGCCCGCTGAGAAACCCCAGGGCCCGAGAGGCCGTGGCGCCGATGCTCTGCTTGCCCGAGCACGGTGGAATGGTGATCAGCATCCGGGACTGGCTCGGCGGTGAGGAGCGGATGGGTGTGCCCCTCAAACTCGACATCGAGTCCGATGATGAGTCAGAAGACGGGAAGAAGGACGAGGAGGCAGAGAAGCCGGGCAACTCCAATGGATTCGGAAGTCTCTTGAGCGGTGGCACCACGACGACGACACGGCAAAGCTCCAAGAGAGAGGTGAACGAGGTGCTCCTCGACCGCGAAGCCCTCAAGACCAACGAGGTCATCGTCCTGGCTATCGGAGAGGAGGCGAGGAAGAAGGCTGCGACAGAGCCTGGTGCCGTCCCCGTCGGCGCTTTTGGCTTCCCCATCCCCGATGCCACGCTCGCCGTGGTCGACCCCGAAACCGGTCTTCTGGCGTCGCATCACTCGGTCGGCGAGATCTGGGTTGACTCGCCCTCCCTCTCCGGCGGTTTCTGGGCACAGCCGAGGAGCACCGAGGCAATCTTCCACGCGCGGCCGTACAAGTTTGACCGCGGCGAGGCGACGCCGACGCCGGTGGAGCCAGAGTTCCTGCGCACAGGTCTGCTCGGTACCGTGATCCAGGGCAAGATCTTCGTGCTGGGCTTGTACGAGGATCGTATCCGGCAAAAGGTGGAGTGGGTCGAGCACGGCCACGAACTCGCCGAGTACCGCTACTTCTTCGTCCAGCACATCGTCGTCAGCATCGTCAAGAACATACCCAAGATCTACGACTGCTCGGCATTTGACGTCTTCGTCAATGACGAGCATCTGCCCGTCGTGCTCATCGAGACCCCCGCTGCCTCGACGGAGCCGCTGACCTCGGGTGGGCCGCCGAGACAGCTCGACACCATGCTCTTGGATACCCTGGCAGAGAGGTGCATGGATGTGCTCCTGCAGGAGCATCACCTTCGTCCTTACTGTGTCATGGTCACGGCGCCCAATACCTTGCCGCGAGTGATCAAGAACGGCCGGCGTGAGATTGGAAACATGCTGTGTCGCCGAGAGTTTGATCACGGCAACCTGCCGTGCGTCCACGTGAAGTTCGGTGTCGAGCATGCGGTGCTTAACCTGCCCGTGGGCATAGACCCGATGGGGGGCATCTGGTCGCCGCTGGCGTCAGACTCTCGCGCCCACGTGCTGGCACCGGCAGAGAAGCAGTACTCGGGCATCGACCGGCGAGAGGTGGTGATTGACGACAGAACGTCGACGCCCCTCAACAACTTCTCCTGCATCACCGACCTCATCCAGTGGCGCGTGGCCCGTCAGCCCGAGGAGCTGGCCTACTGTACCATCGATGGTCGGGGTCGCGAAGGCAAGGGTATCACGTGGAAGAAGTTTGACACGCGGGTCTCGTCGGTGGCCATGTATCTCAAGAACAAGGTCAAGGTGCGCGCGGGAGACCACCTGGTGCTCATGTACACGCACTCCGAGGAGTTTGTCTACGCGGTGCACGCCTGCATCAACCTCGGCGCCATCATCATCCCCATGCCGCCCCTGGATCAGAACCGCCTCAACGAGGACGTGCCGGCGTACCTCCACATCATTGCCGACTATAACGTCAAGGCTGTGCTCGTGAACCAAGAGGTCGACCACCTGCTCAAGACGAAGCCCCTGAGCAGCCACGTCAAGCAGTCGGCCCAGGTCCTCAAGATTACGCTCCCCAACACGTACAACACTACGAAGCCGCCTAAGCAGAGCAGCGGCCTCCGTGACCTGGGCCTGACTGTGGATCCGGCCTGGGTCAAGCCGGGGTACCCCGTCGTCGTCTGGACGTACTGGACACCTGATCAGCGCAGGATCGCGGTGCAGCTGGGCCACGACACGATCATGGGCATGTGCAAGGTGCAGAAGGAGACGTGCCAGATGACAAGCTCGAGGCCCGTTCTCGGTTGCGTGCGCAGCACGACAGGCTTGGGCTTCATACACTCGTGCCTGATGGGTATATACATTGGCACGCCGACGTACCTGCTGTCGCCGGTGGAGTTTGCGCAGAACCCCATGTCTCTATTCGTGACTCTGTCCCGCTACAAGATCAAGGACACGTACGCGACGCCGCAGATGCTGGACCACGCCATGGCGGCGATGCTGGCCAAGGGCTTCACTCTGCACGAGCTGAAGAACATGATGATCACGGCGGACACGCGTCCGCGGGTTGACGTGTTCCAGAAGGTCAGGCTGCACTTTGCGGCTGCGGGCCTGGACAGGACGGCCATCAACACGGTCTACTCGCACGTGCTCAACCCGATGGTGGCGTCGCGGTCGTACATGTGCATCGAGCCGATAGAGCTGTGGCTGGACATCCGTGCGCTCCGCCGCGGGCTGGTGATGCCTGTGGACCCGGAGTCTGACCCATCGGCCCTGCTGGTCCAGGACTCGGGTATGGTGCCGGTATCGACGCAGATTGCCATCGTCAACCCGGAGAGCCGCGAGCACTGCTACGAGGGTGAGTACGGCGAGATCTGGGTCGACTCGGAGGCGTGCGTCAAGTCGTTCTACGGGTCCAAGGACATCTTCGACGCCGAGCGCTTCGACGGGCGCACGATTGACGGCGACCCCAACGTGGCGTATGTCCGTACGGGAGACCTGGGCTTCCTGCACAGCGTCAGCCGGCCTATCGGGCCTGGCGGTGCGCTGGTCGACATGCAGGTGCTCTTCGTCCTAGGCAGCATCGGCGAGACGTTTGAGATAAACGGTCTCAGCCACTTCCCCATGGATATCGAGTATTCTGTCGAGCGCTGTCACCGGAACATTGTGACAGGAGGATGGTGCGTTGCAATCCCCCCCCCCCCTTTCCCTGCCTTTCCTCCCCGCTCCCGACGTCGAAGAAGAGGATGCTAACACGCATACGCACAGTGCCGTATTCCAAGCAGGTGGCCTGGTAGTCGTCCTGGTCGAGGTGAGCCGGAAGTCATACTTGGCGTCGATCGTGCCGGTGATTGTCAACGCGATCCTGAACGAGCACCAAATCATTGTGGACATTGTGGCGTTCGTCAATCGGGGCGACTTCCCACGGTCGCGACTGGGCGAGAAGCAGCGCGGCAAGCTGCTAGCAGGGTGGGTGACGCGCAAGATGGCCACGATAGCGCAGTTTGCCATCCGCGACGTCGACGCGACGGCCATGGGCGAGGCGGCAGCGGCGGTAGCAGGCGACACGCCCAGCAACCGGAACTCGACGCACAGCCTGAGCAACCGCAGCATGGGCGGGGGCATCGCGGCCGGCGGCCCTGACGGCATGGCGCCGCCGCGCATCATGGAGCACGACGAGTACGACCAGCAGATGGGTCACATGGGAGCCACCGACGGGGACATCACGGGCGACCGAACGCCAACGATGGGCTACGGCCCCTCGGAAGGAGCAGGACAAGGGTACCCGGCCAACCGAGCGTCGTGGATGGCGTCATCGTCATCGCTCACGGCTCGACAACTGGGCGGCGCACCGCCCGGCTCCAGCCACGGCGCGTACGACATGGATGGCGGACCGGCCGAGCTACCGCCCGCCACGTCACCGCCACCCGGGGCGACGCTCGGCTCGCCAAAGGACAGCAGGTCTACATCTACACCGCAGATCCGTCTACCGGGAGTAGACGGCAGGGAGCCGCTCGACTTCTGGGATAGCGGCCACGTGGAGAAGGAGGTGGTCGTCGCCGGCGCCGGCGCCAGCGATACGAGCGTCGGTGCCACCACGGGCGGTGCAGGTGCAGGTGCAGGTGCGGGTGCAGGTGCAGGTAGCAGTAGCGATAATGCCCGTGATGACGACGACGTCGATTCGTGGGAGGCAGATGTCATTATGCATATGAATCTTATGGGGGGATCCGGATGAAGAGGAAGAGGGTATGAAGATGAGTCGAGTGCTGCGGGGGGGGGGGGGGGGCAAAGCATACAGGGGATATATAAAGTATATATGATGAGTCATGTTCTTTCCAGAAGAGAAAATAGCAACAATAACGGACTATTTTATGTTATAGTAGTGCTTCATTTCTTCTCAGTCCTCTCTATGCATGATTACCGTGCCAATTTTTTTTTTTTTTTTTTTCACATTGAACAAATTTATTAAAGAGAGAGAAGAAGCCGAAAGCAATCCATAAACAAACACACACACACACACACACACACACATAGATATATATCTAGAGTCCCGGAATGAAGAAAGCGCCGAACAATGTACATGGGAAGGCGAGGGTTTATATATATATATATATATACAGATTATACATCTGTAATGAAAAAGTTTAATCAATAACCAACATCATCTTGATATTATTTACATAAACATCAAATGCTACCGTAAAGAAACATGTTCCGGTGCCGGGGCCGCTTGCTTCGGGCCGATACGCAAAACATGAATAAGGCTCACGAGATGGATGGAAAGAACAAGATCATCCCAACCGCTGCGGCCCTTTCATCCGAGGGGGGCCGATGCACCTGCATGATTGCACCATCATCTACGCGCGCTATTGAACGTGACCAGCAGATATATATATATATATATATAAATTATAAGCCCCCAAGTCGATCCTACCTCTTCAAGATATTCTCCAACCTAGCATCATCGGGATCGTCCCCAGCACCGGACATGTACAGGGGGTAAGCGGACCTGACGGCCCTCCCTATGGCATCCTCGTCGGCAACCACGTCGGGGCGTATGTACGGGCTGACGAGCCTGACGACGTCGGGCGCCTGCCGCTCGAGGAGGAGCCTGCACACGACGGCGGCGAGGTTGTTGTGGCATCCCTGGTCGGACAGGCCCTTGAAGCACAGGACCAGGGTGGACCTGATATGCTCCTCTGCATCTTCCTCCTGGCCTGTCACCGTGGCGTTGCTGCCGGGGGTTGTTGACGTCGCTGTTACCCCGGTGCTGCCGCTGGTGTCCGTGCTGCTAGTGCTGGCCATGTTGGGGTTGGTATCGGTATTGGCGGTGGTGGAGTTGATGCCGCGTGACATGCTCATGTATCGGGCTAGAGTGGAGAAGACCTGTGTCAGGTGCGGGTCGTAGTGGGAATACGAGTGTCGGAGGTAGTATAGCCGTGCTAGCGTTTCGAGGTGCACCAGGGCGAGGGAGAGCGTGTCGGATGCGCGTCTGCGTGCTGCTTCGAGGTTGCGTCGCCGCTGGGACGGGGTGCATGACGGTGAGGCGGCATCTTCTACGATGGACATGCGCGACATTGTTGACACGACGATAAAATACTCCATACTAAAGGGGGGGGCGGATCAGTTGATGTCATGGGAGGAAGGCTTGAAGACGGAGAGGAGGAGGCGAGGGATGAAAGAAGAGAGAGAGAGAGAGAGGAAGAGAGAGAGGGAGGGATGGAGAGGTGGAAAGAGACATACTGCATCGTCATCTGCGCCGGCCAGATTATATGCTTCGGTGTCAGCGGTCCAGGTAGAGACTCGAACCAAGCCTCCATCCTCCCCAGGAGACTCATGTACTTTTCGGCCGGGAGAGCAGGTGGCCCCCCCTTGGAAAAGACCGTCTGGCCAATGTCGCACACGATGACTCGCAGATCCGACACGGCCCTGAACAGCAGGCCGTGGTAGGTCGAGAATGGCGTGTCGCTGAGCGGGTAGAGCAGGTAGAAGTCGCCGTACCACGTCGGGTTCTTTTCCGGGTCGGGCAGTACGATCTCGGGTATGGTCTTGATGAGGGGTGCTGTCTGGAAGTAGTAGCTGTACACTCTACACAGGCGCGCAGGTAAGCTAGTCAGTAAAGCCGGCCATCCAACCGTCCGTCCAAGGGAGATGATCCTCTGAAGCGAAGAAGAAGAGGAGATGCGTGCATATATATACTCTGCGTATATATATATATATGTGTGTGTGTGTGTGTTATATATACCAAGACGGAACGAAGCAGGAGAGAGGGGGATAACCCACGCTGACCACCGATATATACTCCACGCCAGGAAGTCCATGGCCTGCCCCATCTTGGGATCCATGGTAGGTGGCCTGGCGCGGAAAAGATCTAGAGCGACGCATATGGCCAACGCCCGTTCCAGGTACCGGTGGGAGATGATGTCGAGCCCGTCGTGGGTGTAGGTAATGTACAAGAGGACGGCGGCCTCGGCGGTGACGAGGTCGTCCTTGTGACCGTCCAGTTCCCATAGCCGTCTCCCCTCGGCGAGGAAGGCGTACGACAGGTTCGACGGGTCCCAGTACTTTCTCCGATCGGGGACATCTAGGCAGCAGTGCTAGGTTCAGGTCAGATGCCGTCATCTCCCCCACCATCCTGTTCCGTCTCAACCCTCCCGTGAGATGTGCGACGATACAGAGGACAGAGGGGGGGGGGAGGAAAGGGGGCGCGTACAGTAGCCTTGGCCAACAGGGCGTTCACCAGCAAAGGCGAGCAGAAGCGCTCATCTCCGCTGACCATGGCCTCGAGGAGGATATCTTGCTGGAGAACGGGCGAGGAAGGGTGCTCGTAGACGAGATACGACGATACAAGCGACGCGAACAGGGCACTGTCGCTAATAACCGACGTCCACCGGCTGACATCCACGAGGCGCAGGCGCGAATCGATGTGCCGTGCCGTGTGGTACGGTCTCAGGTAGGCCGGCGGATGCTGCACGGCCAAGGTCTTGAGCTGCCGCTCCCACTGATCCCTCCTCTCGGATTCAGCGCCTCGGTGCTGATACACGGCGTGGACGATCTGGTAGAGCACCGAGTCGAGGTAGACGCTTGGCGAACGCTCAATGGCGCGGGGCATGGCGGCCCTGTAGGGGAATTCGTAGCACAGCTGCTGCACGTCCAGCCCCGGCACCACGGTGAGCGACGTCGACGCCCGCGGAGGTGGCCGAGGGCTGGCGTCGGCCCCGGCGCCGGCCTCGTCGCCGGGATGCTGCTCGTGGGCCTGGCTGCTGAGGATGGCGGCGGGGCTGGCGGTACGGGCCCGTATCTGACGCAGCATGTCGAAGGCCCGGACGTCGGGCACGGTGCACAGACAGTCGTACAGGTCGCGGTACAGGTCTCGTTCGCGGCGCACCTCGTCGTATCGGCGCTTGAGGGCCTGCGAGTTGGTCTCGGACGGCGTGGCCGACGAGTAGTGGCATTCGGAGCGGTAGTTGACGCATGCCGCGCAGTTGGGGCGCTCACCGCTGCACTGTTACGTCGAGCGTCAGCACATCATCAGTACGTCGATGCGGGAGTGATGGATGCTCTCTTCCACAGCCCTCCTCCCATCTCCTCCCGTCTCTCCCCTTTGGATCAGTCCTGATTTCTCGCGCGCCTGTGCGCGGTGGGTGGGGTCATGCATATGTACTTTTGTTCTTCGCCTCCGGCACGCATCGCAGGCAACCCTCGTGACCGAGCTCCGAGGGTGCGCTGCCGATGGCGACGACGAACTGGTAGAGGTAATACTCGTGGCACCCGAAGAGCTCAGGTTGAAATCCGACGACCGTGCGCGGCCGGCATGCCTTCTCGGCGATGTCGACGACGACGACGACGAGTATTCATCCGATGCTGCGAGTAAGACGTGCGGGAGGGCCCGTCGCGACTGCTGCCGCCGTGGACCAGGCTGTTGCTGCTGCTGCTGCTGCCGCTGCTGCTGCGTTGGGCGTTGGGCGGCGCCGTCCGGGGCTCTGGAAGAAGACATGCTGCAACAATCTGGCTGGTGGGCGGCATCGAACACCTACCTCCCCGCAAAATCCCGAGACCGCAGCTATGGCCGTTACGGGACACGCGATGGTTTCTCGAGGAGAAAAGACATGGAAGATGGATGAGGAGGGAGAAGGAAGAGATTTCGGATGAAATGTGTTGGGTGGGGGGGAGGTCGGGGAGGGAAAAAAGGACCGGAAAATGAGGAAGGAGCGATCAGTCCGGGAAAAAGAAAAACGGTATTATAGTACGAGCAGTACACGTAGTACCATCATACACTGCTCGATGGAAACATGTATTATTAGTAGCATTGATACCTGTAGACTGTAGTATTATTGCTATATATTACCGCCGCCGCCGCCGCCGCCGCCACCACCACCACTACTACGGAGTACTACTAGCAGCAGCAGCAGTAGCAGCAGCAGCAGCAGCAGCAGCATAAGTAGCAGCAGCAACACACCGGCAGCAGCACTCAGTAGCGGTGCTGTCATAGGCAACAGCACGTATCGCTACTCAGCAGCAGTGGTGGTGGCGGTGGTGGTGGCGGTGGTGGTGGCGGTGGTGGTGGCGGCGGTGATAGTGATACTCGGAGTAGCAGCAGTAGCAGTGCAAGCTGTCATGTGGTTGTTGCACTGGTGGTGGTTTCAATGTCACATATTTTGTTTCATTCAACAATAATACTCAATAGTATCCGTATTCTGTAACACCTGACAGACACATCAGTCCGGCTGGAGTGCCACAGAGGGGGGAGGGGGGTAGGGCCCCTACACTCTTCTGCTCCTACCTAGCAGTCGTAGCCGGGGGCGGTGGGAAGCAATGTCAGTAGTAGTCGGAGGAGATGCAGTAGTCCGGTCGTAGTCTGACAATCTGGGTCGCATCAACCAGCCGGCAAGAGCAAACAGCTAGAGGGTGGCAACAGCACTCTCCCTCCCCGTGGTATTGAGGCTAATGACAGCTGCCGCGCAAGTGCCCGCCGCCAGACAAGTTGCCGCCGCCGAGGGTGGGCACCCACTGTATGTCAGTTGCACGCACTCGTTGCACGCGCGTGCCTTCTTGAGTCCCGCTCGAAGTGGGAACGAGTAAGGCGTGTGCGTGATTCCGGTCTTTTTATTGTTGTCTTTTTTTTTTTTTTCAAAAAAAAAAAAAAAAAAAAAAAAAGTACTTGTCGTTGTTGTTGTTGTTGTTGTTGTTGTCATCTGTTTGGCTTGTCCGTCCGGCTTGTCTGTCAGAGTGCGTATGCGCGTGTCTGCGTGTCT
>NW_023336213.1:100154-113752 GCF_012550715.1 Geosmithia morbida
CCCCCCCCCCCCCCCCCCCCCCAAGCCCTGTCGCCCCCCAGCATGAGACCCGCCGGCAGGCTCCTCCTCACCAATACCCTTGCTTGAGAGGGAGTCTGCATGCTTTCTTCACTCGGGGGTACTATACCGAGGTCGCCCATCGCACCAACGGCCCGCGCACCCATCCATGGCCATGCAAGGGGTGTGAGGAAAAAAAACACGGCCGGTATAGAGGAGAGGAGGGAAGGATGGTCTGGTGTAAGGTCACGGTGCTCTTCCCACACCTAGAGCTATGCACTGCTGGAGAGCACCAATCATCTCCTTCAGGTCGCCGCCGTCTGTCCAGGGGCTGTCTTCATTGAAAGGACCTTATCCCCGCCCCGCATCCCAGCAGGAAAAGACCTGGTCGGTCGGTTCAGCCGAGTCCGGTGGTAAGGATCATGTTTCTTTGCTATGATAAAAGACCGTTGGCGAGAATCGTCGCCGTGCTGGTGTCGCCTCATCATGTCGTGGCTGTATATGCCCCAGACGCCATGAACTAGATCATGGCGCGGCTAGCGAGACGCTGCCGCAACGGACAGCGGCCCACTTAACCCCCCCCCACGTAAGGCTCATCGTAACGTACCATCGAGACTCATTGAGACTATAGGGCCGATGGCCTGGGCTTTTTTTTTTTTTGTGACATCGGCATCCCCGACATCTTGTGAATCCCGGGTCCCCGTTTTCTCAGTTATTCAAGTTCGTAGCCTTTGGCATGCATCCGGTCGATGAAATGTGACGGAGTCGCACGGACCAACGAGGCCTTGCGGGACAACGACACTCATGGCCGACATGATGGCATGTGCCGACCCCATCATGCCATGCCGTGCACGTTACATCATCGAGGGGTTGCATCCCCATCGCCGAGAGTCCCAGGCATGAATTCTTATCCCGTTGGATAAATGTCTGCATCAGTCGCCGGTCAGGACCAACAGACGGTCGGGTTGAATTCTGCTCTGCCTTCTCTCTCTTCTTCTTTGGGACGTGTCCGCCCCATCGTTCGCTGTTCATTAGCGATTCTTTGAAGAATGAGGGCTATTTCGAATCAGCAGCGGCACCTTCTGGTGGCTCCTGGCAGACCGAGAATGGTCCTGCTCCTCGCCTTGTTCCCTGAGGTTCAGCTTGTCCTGAAGTTCTCTCCTGCACTTCTGGGCTGACGGGTAGACCTCTCCCAGAACAAGCAGGAGATCAATGGCGCGTTCTAGGAGGGACAGACCTATCCTTGTCCTCTTTTCGCCTTCCGCATCCTTGACGGCCCGGCCGTCATTGTTGGCCACATCGAGGGAGGTCAGCCCACCGACGTGAATGAAGACGGGGACGAAACTCGAGAACTTCTGCTCTCCCATCTCGTGACAGAGCTTTGCCAAAGTCAGCAGGGCATCGGCGGATTCGATGCAGATGTCCACGGCTGAGATGTCCGAGTCTGTATAGCGCATGTTGATGACTGGACGGAAGAGGACGAGTAGGCAGAAATGGTAGAATAAGCTGTCAATGGTTTAACGTATGCACTTTTCCTGAAAGACAGGGAAGAGAGAGGAGAGCAAGGTTGCCGGGGCCAGCCGTTGCGTACAAAGACAGACGCACAGCATGTGACAAGGAGAAGAGAGAAGGGGAACTCACTGGACAAACGGACTGGGCTCGCCGTGGCTACCGACACTCCCCATTGTCGAGTCGTACCATGAAAGACAGGCAAGATATGTATCACGCAGGTAATTAGGAATCTTGTTGCCATCCGTCGCGTGCAGCCGCCTGGAGAAGCAGTAGACCCAGTCCGTCAGCTGCAGCATAGTCGACGGCGATTTCTGAGAACTCCAGTTGGTATGGATCATGCTTGGTACGCTCAAGACTGCATTTGTTCGCCACCACAACATCAGCCAACTGCACGTCCACGCCCGCACCCACATACCATGGATGGAGATATCGTATAGGACGGGGTGGGGGGAGGATTCACTTACGCTGCTCGACATGCACATCGATAGTACCCGTCTGGTTGGAACTGATGGTGCTGAAGAAAGTCTTTCCCTCATCCTTTAACTTCTGCCCAGGGTCAAAGAAGCAGTCGGTTGCTAGGCGAACCATTCTGAAAGGCGACAGGTTAGTAGAATGGCCAGTCACGAGGGGGAGGGTTGAGAAAGCACGTACCGAGCTAGCGAAATGGCACCAAACAAGGCATTTGCCCGTGTAGACTGATAAGAAGCATCGCCCGTCCCCGCATCGCTCGACCGCCGATGATGCAGATCCACACGCCGCACGCTCTCCTCCGCCAGCATCCTCGCATCGAGGTACTCTCCCAGTCCGAGCTGGTACAGCGACAGCAGGCCGAGGGCCTTGACGTCGGGAAGGGAGTAATGGCTCGGGTTAGATTTCAGGAGCGAAGCAGCCTCGCCGAACAGGGTGGCAGCCAGACTGGTGTAGTATGATTCGCGGTGGCCGTAGTCGGTCTCGAGGCGGCAGGCGAGGCAGCATATGGAGTGCACCAAGGCGGTGGAGCAGTAAGTGTGCTTTCCCGACACAAAGTCCTGCATGAAGAGCTCACGCTTGATGATGGGGAAGGGCACATGCTGCTTGGAGAAGAAGGCTTCGATGAGGTTGCAGGCAAGCTTCCGGGGGAGCACCACCATGTCGCTAGAGAGATGGGTGTCGCTCGGGAGGGAGACGGGAGGGCCGACCGGATCGCCAATAAAGTTGCGGCCGGGTTCGCTGAGGGCGTAGCCGCTGGAGTCACCCGACAGGCTGTGGTCCTCGGGCCGGAGGGCCGGTAACTGTATGCTGCCGGAGTACAGGGAGCCGTCCGAGTAGCCGTCGTCCGAGGTGGCGAGTGGGTCCGGTCCAGACCCTGCCGGTCGTGACTGGGTGGGGGCAGAAGAAGATGGTATCGGGACGGAGGCGGAGGCGGAGGCTGAAGCAGCGGAATCCCGTCTACGCAGGTCGAGCGCGTCCGAGGAGCCATCGCCGGTAGCCGAGGAGGGGCCGGTGAGCTGCTTGGTGCCGCTGTTGGCCCCCGGGTGCCCGCCGAGGTTCGATATCATGGCTGCAATGTCGATGACAGACTCCTTATTCCAAAGTCTTTCCAGGAGGGGTACGGCGTTTTCGCCCGAGGCTAGGGCTTCGAGGACAACGGCCGTGGCCCGTTCACGACGTTGCAGCTCGGACCTCTCGCTACGGAGCCTCTCCTTTGTCTCGCCAGAACGCTTGTCGTAGACACATTCGATGTTCCACTGATGGCATCGTTGGCAGGGTTGTTCGCCCTCGCACTGCGGTCATAGCACGGGGGATGTCAGCCCAGGAAGATGGCTCCAAAACGCAGGCAGGCTGTGGGGGAGTAGCAAAGGGGAGGGGGGGAGGCGAGGGGGGTTGGTGGTTGAAGGGAAGACTGTCAGCTGGATGGGAGCAGGGGAGGAGAGGAGAGGAAGACGAAACAAGGAAAAATGAGCATGTGGGCTCTGGGGGCTAGTGGGAGGCGGGAAAAGAGCGGCAGGCGGCAACGGCCCGATGGAGCAGGTTAAACCATACTCCGTACTCCATGCCGTTAATACGGAGCATTTCAAGCATGACCAACCGAGGGGAGTTGATCCACCGATCTCTTTAACTGGGGACCCTGTGGGAACAACGGGTGTGATATGGGGGAGGGGTAGGAGAGATCGAGATGAACAAGGAGACGAAGAAGAAGAGGACGACGACGAGAAGGCAGAGACTCGACTCACCCTTGCACGTTTCCGACGACAGGCCCGGCAGGCCTTGAAGACGCCACGGCCAGTCGGCATCGCGATATATCTCTAAGCAATACCTGCAGTGGTGTGGTCTGGTTCTGGGTCTGCGTGAGCGACCGAGTGAGTGCGTGCGACACCGGACGGGAAGGAAAGAAATCAGATGCACGAAGATGAAGAAGGCCGGGGCAGGAGGCAGGGGACGGGAAGGGGGGGCGTGTGAGAGCTCTGGGCTGGAAAGGGGGGTGTGGGCGATTGAATATGAGGAGGTTCTCAGCCGCGTAGTGCCCGAGATGATGGGTGAGCAGCCGCAATAGGGGGGGAAGGGATGGTGTAGCTATGGGCGCAGCAATACTAGGCATGCAAAGTCCGAAACTCCGGAAGGAGTGGAGGGGGGAGGGGGGAGGAGAAGAGAACGGCAACGGAAGAAAGACCGATTAAAAAAAAAAAAAGGGAAGGATGGATCTTTCTTAGGTCGGGACATACCCTGGTCCGCGTCCGTCGTCGACGTAGGTATACGAGTAGTATTGGGGTTTCGGATTATGGGTATGTGGCAAGTCTTGGCTTTTCGATCGTATGGGTTTGCAGAGTGGGGAGGAAGGTTTGTGTGTTGTGTTCCTGGTGGTGCGTGTGTGTGTGTGATATTGTTGCGATTTTCGTCCATCGTTCTTCGAGGTGCTGCTATTGGGGGGATGTCGGTAGCCGCTTTGGGTATTGTGCGTGCACCGAGTCGTAACAATCATACCGTATTCCCAAAGGTCGGCAAGTGGGAAAGGCAAGGCGCGAACTCAACAAAGTAGGGTGAGAGCAACGGAGCAAGTCCGGGAGACCAATTAGGACGCGAGGAATGGGCGGACTCGGCTCCGTTGATATCGGCATCTTGGGTTTCGTCAAGAGAGCAAACGTTTCATGTCCGATAAGGAAGAGAGGAGTCGTCGGTATGGCAGCAAAAGCGTAGACGTAAGAAGACAAAGACGATGTTGGTGATGCGGGCGATGTGTTGAGGTGGAAATGACGATTCCATGGCATTCTACTAGTCCATTCCTTCCCCGTTGGGTATCGGTGGTGGTGGTCGTGTATTGGGCAGGAAAGAGCGCTGGACGGGGAAGGAGCGGCTGGGTGTGCTCTGCGTTTCCATGTGAGGAACCGGTACAGAACCGATATCAGAACTCGATTTCCAAGCTCTTGGGATTGGTAAGGGGAGAAGAGGCATCGATATTCTACCATGCAACATTTCGATCGACGGTGACTACGGTGGTATTATGTGTGCACCGAGATGTGTATCTGTACGAAATGCCATGTTGGTCCTGTGTGTCTCCACTTTCCGATCTTTACGGAGGCTGTGATCTGTACCCTGTACTCTGTGATCGTACTGCAGTAATCATGTCACTATTGCTACTGTACTTGGACCGTGCATTGCTGAGTAGCAATACGCTGTACTAGCGTCAGATCCATACGTAGAACCCTCCCACAGGAGTCTTTTTCACCACCGTCGTGGGACTGACTCTCCAACGTCGTCATTACTCGTACTGTTAACGTAACAGAGCCGGCCTCTATAGCCTCCCTCTTTTCCCTACAGCTCGAATTTTTATTTTTTCATTTGTTTTTCACTGTGGATCTCTCTTCTTACAACTAATACCATTAGTAGTCTTCTTTTTTTCATCTTGATTTTTTCCTCCCCCCCCCCCCAGATCCTCCTCCCCTGTCCCCTGCCATCATCGCGACTACCACCTGGCGATGGAAGATCAATGTCACTGTCACCCTATCATTGGCCCAACAACACCAGGCAGCCGTCTCCGCCCTTGCTCTTCCTGGTGTTATGCAGATGACCATGTATCTCATCAGACCCTTATTACCACCTTGCGCACGAGACTCTCTTCTCTTGTCAGCAGTTACTCGGCGGCTGGCTGCTGAGCTTCCCTCCTACCAAGGGCACTCACTGCATACGATTCTTCGACTTTGGAAACTCCGGAAGAGTATAAGCTCAACGCAGCGGTAGTGATGTTTATTGCTGCTGATAGTGAGTGGCCTGGCAGACTGACCCTAGCCCCTTCATGGTGTGGCTGCTAGTAGGAGGAGCAGAAGCACTCGGGCCCGTGATACGTGCTGAGGATGGTATTACATCAGCAGATGTAGACGAGGATACGCGTACAGCACGCAGTGAATTGTAAGAGAGATAAATGCAACTGATGCTTTGTATATACCAAGAGGCCATGACTTATATACACATTCCACCAACCTCGTATCATGAAACCCAGACCAGCATCATCAAGATCATCTCGAAACAACAACAACGACAACAACAAGAGTACGAGTAAGAAGAGAGAGAGGGGGAGAGAGGGGGAGAGAGAGGAAAGTAGAGTGAAGAAAGAAGATTGAAAAAGAAGAGGAGGGGAAGAAGAGGGGAAGGAAGAAAGGAGATCATATAAACATGTCAAAATCATGTCAAGACGACATCTCGAAATATGCGAGAGTAGCACAAAACATGTTCATGTTATCCTGAACCTGGACGATACCCTTACCCTGGCTGGAGATGATGTTGGCGCTGGCCTTTGTGCTGACGCCGTAGAGCCCGACGTCGGACCCCTGTATGTCGACCATGTGGACCTGGCAGTCCTCGGTCTCTAGGCAGTCCTGGTCGTAGTTCTCGAAGAAGGAGTACATGCCCCCGCCGTAGAAGAGGATGTCGCTCGAGTCGTGGATGCGCAGGCCCCAGGTCTTGGGGCAGGTCTTGTCGGCGTCGCCGCAGTAGGAAGAGAAGTCGGGGTCGTAGTAGTCCGCGTTGACCTTGAAGGGCGTGTTGGCGTCCGGGTTGGACTGGAAGTAGGCCGTCTCGGTCTGTATGACGGTCATGTAGACGTTCCGGGCGGCCTGGAGGTGGTAGTTGTACAGGACCGAGTGCTCGGAGGCGGTGCCGAACAGCCAGGCCGCCTTGGTCGACTCGATCAGCAAGCCGCGGCCGTTGTAGATGTTGATCTGGTTGTGGTCGGCCAGGTCGAGCTCGTGGTCCGACACCCACAGCCACGTGTTCTCCATGTAGATGGTGGACGAGTTGGTCACGTGCATCATCAGGAAGGCGCCCTCGCACTCCGGGTTGGCCGTCGTTGTCGAGTTGGGCGTCTTGGAGCACTTGTCCGACTGCAGGTCGGTGCCGGCCGACCCGCCCACGCGGAAGTGCACGTCCCACAGACCGGTGGAGCCCTTATCGGTGCCCTCGACGTTCCACTCCATCAGGATGGCCCCCGGCTGGGGGCCCTGCGTCTCGAGCATCAGGTCCGACATCTCCACCGCGCCCACGTCCCCGGGCTTGCCGACCTTGAACACGGGCTTGGGGTTGGCCTGGTCCTTGAAGTTGGTGTCGCCCCCGGCCATGATCAGCGGCCAGATCTCGCCCACCACCTTGATGTTGGGCGGCACGTTGACCGTGTCGGTGACGATGTAGGCGCCGTGGGGGAAGAAGGCGATCTCGTCGTCGGCCAGGCTGTCGAACGTCTTCTGGATAGCGGCCGTGTCGTCCGTGGTGCCGTCGCCCTTGGCGCCGTTGGACTTGACCGAGATGAACTTGTCGGCTGCCACGTCGGCGTACTGCGGCTTGCTGCGCGTGAAGATCTTGCCGTCGTCGCCGAGGAGGGCGTCGGGCTTGGCCGCCGCCCCGGCGTGGATGGCCTGCACCGACGAGCCGGTGGCGCCCTTGTAGGTGCGGCCCTGGATCCATGAGGCCACGACCTGGTTGCCCTCCAGGACGGTCCTGTCCGTGCCGAAGTTCTTGACCGCCACGGGCACCTGCTCCGAGAAGTCGACGTTGTCGAGGATCAGGGTGCCGTTGGACCCGGTCTGGTCCGGGTCGTACAGCGTCAGGATGCCGACGGGCGTGTTGGAGAACTTGGCGTCCTGGACGATGACGGACCCGACGTTCTGGGCGCCGGCGTCGCCCGACGTCAGGTTGAGCCCGGCGCCGCAGCCGTTGACGGTGAGGCCGTGGAAGTTCCAGACCCAGTTCCACACCTGGTAGATGGCCGTCTTGCAGTTGTTGAACTCGAGGTTGCGCGCCGTGAACTGCTGGCTGCCCAGGAAGGCGCCGTAGTTGCCGCCGTTGAAGACGAGGTCGGTCATGAAGCCGCCCGACCCGTTCTCCATGAAGATGCCCTGCTGCTGATTCTCGGGGCTGTCGTCCTGGACCATGTCGAACTGGATGTTCTGCAGCGACGTGGCCTGCGCCACCTGCCAGTGGATGCCGGCGCCCTTGGACATGGGCATGCCCGTCAGGTCGATCTTGAAGTTGCGGATCTGGCGAAAGAAGTTGTTCTGGTTGGTGAACCAGTTGCTGTTCTGGTCGCCGTAGGGGTTGGCGTCGATGACGGCCATGCCCTCGAAGTCGGCGGTGGCCTTGAGCGTCGGCAGGTCGGAGAGGTCGCCCACCATGTGCGTGTAGTAGTACTGCACCAGCGGGGCCGACACCATGTAGGTGCCGGCGGGGAAGTAGACCAGGGCGGGCGTGGTGGTGGTGGAGTCGCAGCCCTCGCCGCAGCGGTTGCCGCCGTCGGTGATGGCCTTGTTGATGGCGGCCGTGTCGTCGGTCGAGCCGTCACCGGTAGCGCCGTAGTCCTTGACGTTGCGGAAGATGGGGTAGTCGTCCGCCACGGAGCCGAAGGGCACCTTGCCGGTGCGCTCGATGTTGGCGAACCACCATGTGCTGTCGGCCGCGGCCGAGACGTCGCTGCCGCCAGTAGCGGCAGACGTCTGGACCGTGGCAGCACCCAGAACCTCCGGGCCCATGAGGCCAAGGGCCAGCAGAGATGTGCCGACAAAGGTGGAGAGGGCCTTCATGTTGTTGTTTTTTCTTCTTCTCGCTGCTCTGTATGTTTCCTTGTTGTAGACCAGCTACGTGAGGTGTGAGAGATGTCTCTCGGGAGCTAAGAGTGCGAAATGTCTGTGATGTAACTTATCAGAGATGAGCTTGGGGACTTTTGGGGGAGAGTTTTATATATATGTATATATATATATATATGTATGTATGTATGTATGAGGCAAGGGTCTCGATTCCTGCTTCTGATGGGATAGGTGACAATATGCTCACCTCTCGATCATGTGAAGATGAAGTGATCGAGGGCGAGGGGGGGAGGCAAGGTGATTCTGTGGTGTATGGGGAGGAGGTGCGCGTGCAAGAGAAGCAAGATGGTGGCCATGAGAGAAGTGAGCGTGCCGTCTCTTTTTTAAAACCCGTGCTCGTGTACGGGAGAGGAGGCTGGGGTGGATGAATGGAAGGAGAGTGGGAAGAGAATAATGTGAATTGTGGGTGAAGAGTGAATCATGGTGAATGGAGGTGAGTGAGTAATGGTGGATTGGGGGGGGGGGCGTGATGGTGATGGTTATGATCAAGGTGTGTGAGCTGAGAAGGGCAAGTATAGGGGAAGAATATGATGACGAGGTTGGTGTAGCGTTGCATTGCAATACACACGGCACATGCAGTTGTTATCGCAACTGCCACCCGGCAGTAGCAATAGTGATAATAGTAGCGAGGGCGGGAGGGAGACAGACAGAGAAGGAGAAAAAGAAGAAGCAGGAAAAAAGAGGTGGTGGATGACTTTGGATGGCACGTTGAAGGCGGGTCACGATGGGGTTTGATGTCTCAGTGGCATCTCGACTTACCAAAAGGGAATGACGTAGAGGGGCGGAGGCCCTTGAAAAGAGAGTGACTCTCTTGCGTGTGTAAGGGAGAGGCGACAGAAAGGACAGGACAGGAAAACAGAATGAAGGTGAAGAGAGGGGAGAAGATGAAGAGAGGAGGAGGGAAGGGAAGGAAAGGAAAGGGAGAAGACGGGAGGGAGAAGAGGGTTATTATGGTGAGAATGCGGTAGGGAGCTTTACGGGGGTCAACATTCTACGGGTTGATGTTACTTGGTAGTGAAGTAGCATCACTGCTAGAGTAGAGGAGTGATACCCGATGATATTTACTATCTGTGCAAGTCTCCATAAGCGTAACCGCCAGGTATCACTACGTTAGCAGCGTAAGGGAGTGAGAGAGTGACAGCCATGGAAGCGGGTATACCGACGAGTGGTAGATTGAGAGTCACCTTGAATTGAGGGCAGATGAGCGACTGGGACAGTAACTGGCATGGATCTGCGGTGAGAAGCTTTGCACTGTTCATACCACCTACAGGCTACAGGAAGAGCAAGAATAGGGGAAAGGTCATGGTGGTCCTAAAAAAGGGCCAAGCAATATGAAACGATTGGATGGCAAGACCTGGCAATCCCGAGCGATGTTTTCTTCTTCTTGTGTCGTTTCAAAAGAGTAGCGCCTGTTTGCCTGCCTGCCTGAGAAGTGGAGAAGAGGCAGGGGTCCCAAATTCGAGATGCCAGCTTTAGCCCTCGAGGGAGCAAAGCAGGTTGTGTGTGTATGTGTGTGTGTGTGTGTGTGTGTGTGTGTGTGTGTGTGTTGTGGATGAAGGATACATGTGCTTGCTCCTCCTACCTAATCGGGATGATGCGTATTCTCTAGAAGAAGATGAAAGAAGAAGGAGAAGGAGAGGAGGGAAGAGAAGAGAGAGGACAGGTACTCTGTGTATTCAGTCCTACGTAATAAGAAAACTAGAATAGAGAGAGAGAGCCCCGTGGTGGAATGCTTGTCACGCGCCTAAAACCGCAGACACGATGCAGAATGTTTCAGGCAAGAGCGTGACTGACCAGTGGTTCCTACCCGATGTCATTGTCGAGCCAGCCACAAACAGGACTCTTCTGACTAGAAGGTAACAAGGTGGCATGATATCCCTGCCTACCTTCCTCTACAGCTCACTTCCCTCGTAAAGTAAAATAAAGATTGTTTCGTCTGTTAGACAGCAGAGTAGTATTCATAGCCGTACCATGTTTCCTTTCATACTAATCTGTATTGCTCGTAATGTGTACGTACTGATACTACTATTACTGTTTTTTACTTACTATTATTACCTGTACTCTGTAGAGTATCATCATTATTAGTAATATTACCAACTTTTCCCCGATTTACCAGATATTAAGTGGGACCTCGCCATCACTTACAAGTGCATGTATGGCCTGATTACAGCGTTACTATAGGCTACTCGTACATTACTCATGTTTGTATCGTACCTGCAGGAGCAATTCCTCGTTCCTTCCTCGATGCTCGGCATTTGTGTCTAATTCGGGAAGGCAGGTCTCTTCCCTCTCTCTCTGCCTCTCTCTCTCTCTCTCTCTCTCTCTCTCTGCCTCTCCTCTCTCTATAAACAAGATATTTACATCCCATCACCTGCCTCTGACAAGAATATCATATATATGTAAATGGCTGGATCATGACCGAACTCATATGACTGTACAACGTCGTACCCGTCCATCGTACTCGTACGTCGTGACAACCCATCTGATCTGATCTGCATGCTGCACTACATGCATACATTTGAACTGAATTACTAATAGTACCTTAGCTGCTGCTGCTGCTGCTGCTGCTAATGCATGCATGTATATCGTCTACAGTCTGTGATACGTCATCGGTCTGCACAAGTCGAGAGATTCTGTCACGCACAGTTACCGACTTCGCAGTCCCGACTCACCGTCCCGACTCCCAAGCACTCACGATTGCGGGGAAGATTACTACGAGTATTCCCAATTGACCCCCTCCCCTCCTTCACCTTCACTTCGGTTCACTCCTGACTTACTCTTATCGATCGAGAATCCTCTGCACGAGGATCAGGTCTCTTTTTCTCTTTTTTCTCTCCCTCTTCTTCCTCCCCCTTCCCCTTCCCCCCCCGGCCCTCCTTTCTTACGTTATAATGATAATAACCTGTTTCTGTTATTCGCTTCCCCTTGACATGTTTCCCGTGCTCGGATTCATTTACCACAGGCCTGACAATTCAGTCACAGTGTTCCCAACTTCCTCTTTTAGAACACACCCCGTCTCGTCTATCCCACCACTCCGAAACATGACGAATAATGAGATGTAAATGAGATGAAAACAGATAAATATAAGATTGAAGAGAGGAGGACAGGAATGGCATGCGCTCATGATCATCTCCCTGTAACGATGGCTCCTTACGTTGTGTGATAGGTGACCGTTTCCATCTCCATTGCTACCTCCCCATGGCCTCCGGTCCGATGACTTTGCTACGTTGTAGTACCGCATCCCCCCCCCCCCCCCCCCCCCCCCCCCCCCCCCCCCCCCCCCCCCCCCCCCCCCCCCCCCCCCCCCCCCCCCCCCCCCCCCCCCCCCCCCCCCCCCCCCCCCCCCCCCCCGGTGACTTGTACTCTACCGAGGACACCGCAACCATCAGCGCCCTCACACGGTGCACCACCAGATCATGCAGCGTCACATCATATGCTCATCAATATAAACCGCCAGGAGAGGAATCAAGAATTGATGATTGGAGAGAGTATTTTAGAGAGAAATTCCTTGCGTATAAGATTCTATGCGCAATGTCTTGCTCGTGTGTCTTAACGAGAAGAAGAGACTACAATATAGAGGATTCCCCAAGTCCATGGTGAGAGAAACACGGAAGAATCAGACAGAGTTGTGCCATAGGGAAACCCAGTCGACTGGCGAGAACAGGCAAACCCAGCCGGCAGGTAAGAACAACCTGAGATGTAGAGAGATAGGAGATCCCTCTGACCCCATGTTTGGGAAGATGAGAAGCAACCCCAAGAAGACCGGGATTAAAATGATGATGAGAAGAAAGAACTCGCCAGGCTAAAAGAGTGATATGCCAAGAAGAAGAGAAGAGAAGAAAGGAGTGAGGAGAGGAGAGGAAGAGATGGAGAGAGACGTGATGATGATTGTGCGGGGTGGGGGAGATGAGAAGACTAGATGAACCCACCACCCATGGCATTCGTATCTCGACTCTCGAGCATCTCCACCCCGTCAATATCCGCGCCAAAGTCCATGATGAGAATCTTTGGATCCTGCCCCGTGCTGACGATGCGCCTGTAGTCGCTCTTCGCGCTGAGGACCCAGCTGGCGTGCCACTGCGGGAACTCGAGCAGCTGGTCCCCCGTCTCCATGTCCCACACCTTGATGTCCGTGTCGTACGATCCGCTGACGAGCCGGCCGCTCACGCTGTCGATGTGCAGGCTCCGCACCAGGTTGTCGTGCGCCTTCTTCTCCCACAGGAGCTCGCCCGTGTTGGCGTCCCAGACCCGTATCATCTTGTCGTTGCCCGCCGACGCCACGTACCGCCCGTCCTCGCTGAACTGCGAGCACGCCAGCCCCTTCGTGTGGCCCACGAACTCGCGTATGTTCTTGCCCGTGTCAATGTTCCACAGCTTCACCTTGAAGTCGCCCGAGCACGACACGATCGTGTTGCCCCGCATCTGCACCGCGTTGACCGGGCCCGTGTGACCCCGCAGCTGCCGCAGGAGCTGACCCGTGGCCCGGTCCCACACGCAGATGCTGACGTCCTTGCTGCACGTCACAATGTGCTTGTCGTCGAACGCGAGGTCCAGGATCGCTGCCGTGTGATGCCGGAGCCGTCGCACCGGCTTGTACCCGTCCCGCATGTCGTACAGGATGCATGTCGAGTCCGACGATCCCGTCGCCAGCATCGTATCGTCATACTGGAGGCACAGGATCGACGCGTCATGGTGCTCGTCAAACGAGAGCGCCGTGGGCACCGACGTTGCCGTCTTGCGTCCGTCCGAGTCCGAGGCGTAATGCACCGAGTCGCCGTTGCGGTCCCGCACCATGTCCGAGCCCTGCACGATACCTGCCGGTCCGATCACCAGGCGGCACTGCAGGGTGTGCATGTCCCACACGCGAATCGTCCTGTCTCTTGATCCGGTGATGATCTTGTGCCTGCCGTCGGTGTCAGCCATCTTCCGCCAGTATCTTAAGAAAGTGGCTTAGGGGGTTAGGGGGGGTTGGGGGGGTTGGAG
>NW_023336213.1:113842-117843 GCF_012550715.1 Geosmithia morbida
GGGGGCGTACTCATCAAACTGCAGGCAGTAGATGCTGTCCGTGTGTCCATTCAGGTACGTTGGCCTGGCGGTCCCCTTCCTCCACCTCTGCTGCAGCTCCTTGGTGATGCGGTAGATGTGCCTCCAGTCGCTTGTGGGGGAGCTCCTGGGCAGGCCGAGACCGACATTGGGTCTGATTGGACCGCTCATGGCGTACGTGCGCGTCGTCTCGCGCAAGCACGACTCCCTCCAGACGTGCTGGCTGCTCACCACGCCGCCCCAGTCACGGGACACGAGACTAGCCTTCGCCAGGGCGGCGGCGTCGAGGTTGCCGAGGATGTGGATGGCCAGCTCCGTCGGCAGCTTGGTGATGAAATCCAGCCTGCTAATCTGGGCGTCCTCCTTGGCCGCCTCGGGGACGCTGACGGCGATGCCGACACCGCTCTCGTCATCGTTGTTGTCGAGACCGAGGCCGTTGTTGGCGGCGCTCGGATGCTGGAGCCGGCGGTTCTGCAGGCCCTGCCGGGCAAGGTACTCGTTCTGTATGGCCGCCGACGCCTTAGCGGCGGCGCCAGTGTTGTAGGGGATGACCGGAGGTTCACCGTCAACGCCCGGTCGTGGGGAGTAGAGCGGCGAGACGTCCTGGGGCTGGGACTGGGGCTGGGGCTGGGGCTGGGGCTGCTGGGGGAGCGGCGGCATGGCGGTGGGCTCGTGCGTCGTATTGAGGCCGTAGAAGGACCGTGAGGGACGGACGGCGTGGCGGTTCGAAGACGAGCGGGAGCGGTTCCATGCCGGGTAGGAGGTCAAGGGGCGGCCGGTGATCGGACGGGCAACGTCGGCGTCGCTGTCGCCCAGGGTGTCGTTGGGGGCGGCCAAGGACGGACGGCGGTGGACGATGCCCCGAATGGACACTGAAGCTCTACGAAAGATGCCCTTGAAGCCACTGCCGGGGTGATGCTGGTGCTGCTGGTGCTGCTGGTGCTGCTGGTAGCTGTGCGGGGACTGGCCGTGGCTGAGGCGACGTAGGTGGGAGCGTGATGGCTCATTAGCGGCCAGCGGGTCGTCATCCTCAACGGCCACGTCGTAGAGTAGTTGTTGGGGAAGCTCCGGCATGTCTGCGGCGGCGTGGGAGAGCGTCGTCGACTTGGGACGGCGCCATGGCAGCGACAGGCTGAGACTCCTCATACGGTTGTCCCTGGCCTGCTGAAGCTGCTGGGCCGCGGCCGAATTGGCATCCATGATACGCTGCTGCTCTGATGAGGCCAAAGCCCGCGCTCCCATGTCGGGCTGTTCTTGCCGATTCGTCGAACGGTCGTCTCGGGGGCGTGTTTGTGAGGGGAACGGTCGAAGCAGGATGGATGGCTTACGTACTGGCTCGATGGTTTGTCGTCGTCACCCGCGTGGAGAGATCTCTTCAAGAGGTCGTATTCTGCTGCGTTTCCTTTTCTTTTCCTGTCTCTGTGCGGATGCAAAAGAGATGAAGAAAATGCTGGAAATATTACTTGTCTCAGTGTCAGCTGCAGCTCTGGGATGGCCATATCGGCCCACCGACGGAAGTGGCCGTGGGCGAGAGAGAGAGAGAGAGACAGCGAGGAGGGGAAAAGCCATACCTTGGTGATCTCGTACGTTTCCGTATACTGCGTGTTTTCCCGTTTTTTCTTTTTATATTCTTGAAGAGAAATTGTCGACAAGGGGACGCGGGGAAGAACAGGAGGAGGGGGGGGGGTTGGGGGTTGGAGGACCCGGGGGTTTGTTGGATGGGCTTCAAAACAAAGGCGGAGGGCTGTTACGAGGGGACCGACGTCGTTTTACAGAATGGTAAAAGTGTGTGGAGTCGGACAGAAGCGGACAGAAGGAAAGACTTTGAGTTGCGATGGATTGTCAGATGGTGGTTATTGTTGTCGACAAGGATCGACGCTGAAGAACAGAGGCACAAATGAGTGAGGCGGATGTTCCGTCAAGGTGACCGTTTAAGTGAAATGGACTGAAGTGGATTGTTTTAATTTTAAAAGGGAGGAATGTTTTGTTTTTTTTTAAAAAAAAGAAAAAGAGGGAGAAGTAGAAGAAGAAGGAACAGAGGAGGAACCGGGGATCCCTTGAGTTAAGAGGAGAGATTAAAGAAAAGAAAGTGAATAAATGAATAAGATGAAACAAAGTTTTTGGGAAATGTTAGATGGGAATGACGGACAAAAGAGGAAAAGAAAAGGCCCCATGAATTGGATCTGAAGCGTCATGATTTTTTTTTTTTTGGGGGGGGGGAGGGGAGGAGGGGAGGGGGGAGAGAAAAGAGTGGACAAGACTGGACAGCTTGGTGGACAGATGCGAGGCGGGAGTGCCGATGGAAAGGCTTGACTGGGTCTGGGGGAATATTCTGCATTGTGATTATTTAGGGGTGTTGGTGGTGTGGTGTGGTTAGTGGTCCTGCCTACAGTCCGGTGGTCCTCACGATGTTTGCAAGGTAATTAGCGGGTTACGTAGGGAGTCCCAGCGGACTTGAGGAGTGGCTCAGGGGATTCGTCTATAGGCAGGATAAGGGACGGAATAGGGGATAGGGGGTTGTGGGCCTGCTCAGTTCTGTCATTGGCCCCCACCGGCTAAGACTCTATGCGATGGACGATGGACGACGACCTCTGTACGACATCGGTAAACGGTACGGGGATCATCAGTACGTACAGCAAGGTCGATACATGTTAGTTGGATGGAGAGCATGTAGACTCTGTTACTGGCTTCGATACCGGATACCGTACACGTCCTCGTATCAGTTGGCGAACCACTAGCAACTCCAACTCGTGATTACTCGTAATTCACATCTCACACACAGTATTATTATTGCTAGCAGCATTTGCATGTATATGTAGTCGAACATCGCCACCCTCGTTGGTGTATCAGGTCGCTTCATCATTGGCTCGGAATCTCTTCTTTGACAGACATTAGCGTGACGCAAGAAAAAAAAAAGAAAAAAAAAAGACGAGGCGGTAGGGACTTGGGCCACTCACTAGTCGTCGCCTATGCGTACGGAGCACATGTACATATGTAGCCGTACTCGACAACTCCAAAAAAATTTCCCCAGGTTTCATCGAGTCATGAAGAAGATTGAGAGAGGAAAAGAAAAGAAAAAAGAAAAAGGCAAAAAAAAAAAAAAAAAAGAATCCTAGCATGAATCGGAAAGTGCATGTATGATACGAGCTGCACAAGCCGCACGTCGTACCATGTGTATGCGTACCGTCCGACAATCTGCATGTCAGCGGGGTTCGCGACCTACTGTTATAGGGTATGCTCCTGAGTAAGATACAGCTTATCATCTGAAGGTATCTGTTCCACCCTCAGCCTTCCAGCTGTAATCGTATGAGCACACACGCACACACACACACACACACCACTCCATCTGCACACGCGAGACACATGATGGCCTCGACCGCAACGGCCAAAGTCGGCTCCCGTCTCCCCTTCCCCTACAGGCTCTTCTTCCTCGTCGTCGAGCCCCTATCGGCCCTGGTAGGCGCCTACTACAGCCACTTTCGTCAGGCAGAGTACCTCGAGCTGCTGGGGTCCCCGCCCCCATCGTCATCCGATGACGTCGCCGCAGCCACAGCCACAGCCACATCCGTGGCCCTCTCCCAGCTGGCAAACATGTACCTCTTCTTCGCCCTGAATGAGGCCCTCGTTCTCCGCTCCACGACAGACATGCGTGTCTGGACCGTCGTCCTGACCGTCCTGCTGCTCGCCGACCTGGGCCACCTCTACTCTCTGCGTGAGCTGGGCCCCCGCGTGTACTACGACGTCATGTCATGGAATGCGGCCGACCTGGGAAATGTCCCCTGGGTGTATATGGGTGCTACTATGCGGCTCTGCTTTCTTCTCGGTGTCGGTATGGGCAGCAGCAGCAGCGGCAGCAGCAGCAACAACAACAATAACAACAACAAGAAGAAACAATGATAATAGAGAAAGAGAGAGAAGAGAGAGAGAGAGAGAAGAGAGAGAGAGAGAGAAGAGAGAGAGAGAGAGAGAGAGAGAGAGAAGGA
>NW_023336213.1:120193-162319 GCF_012550715.1 Geosmithia morbida
CCCCCGCGTCATCATTATTGTCAGTAGATCCGACCATGTCTTACCCTGAAAAGTTCCTGGCCTTTCAGTCGCCGAGTGCGGACAAGTGGCTCGACTTTGAGAAGAACTCGTTCGTCCCCCGTCCGTTTGGCGACTACGACGTCGACGTCAAGATCGAGTGCTGCGGCGTGTGCGCCAGCGATAAGCACACCATCAGCGGCGACTGGGGCCACTGCAATTACCCCCTCGCCGTGGGCCACGAGATCATCGGCGAGGTCGTCAAGGTCGGTTCCAAGGTGACCCTGGCCCAGGTCGGACAGCGCGTCGGCGTCGGCGCCCAGGTCTGGTCGTGCCTCGAGTGCCGCCAGTGCAAGAATGACAACGAGACGTACTGCAAGCATCTGATCGACACGTACAACGCGCCGTACCTCGACACCGGCCACATCACTCAGGGTGGATACTCTTCCCATGCTCGTGTTCACGAGTTCTGGTATGTTCTCTCTCTCTCTTCCTGTCCCTTATGACATTCTCGCTCCCCGCTCCCTTTTTTTTTTTTTTTTTTTTGTCGTGGATGGAGAACATGTAGGCTGACGCAGCCTCTTGTTCGAAACAGGGTCTACGGCATTCCCGAGAAGATCAGGAGCAGCGTGGCGGCCCCTTTGCTCTGCGCCGGCATCACTGTGTACAGTCCCCTGAAGCGCCTGGGCACCGGGCCGGGAAAGAAGGTGGGCATCGTGGGCATCGGCGGCCTGGGCCACTTCGCCGTCATGTTCGCCAAGGCCATGGGCGCCGAGGTGTGGGCCATCTCGCGCAGCCGGGCCAAGGAGGCCGACGCCCGCCAGATGGGCGCCGACGGCTTCATCGCCACCGGCGAGCCCGACTGGAACGAGCCGCACAGGCTGACGTTTGACATCATCATCAACACGGCCACGTCGTTTGACGGCTTCGAGATGTCGAGATACCTGTCCATGCTCGACGTCCACGGCCACTGGAATTCGGTCGGCCTGCCCGGCGGTGAGGGCATGTCCATCCGCAACCAGGACTTCATCGCCAACGGCTGCTTCATCGGCAGCTCCCACCTCGGCAGCCGCAGCGAGATGCTCGAGATGCTGCAGCTCGCCGCCGACAAGGACATCACCACCTGGGTCGAGGAGATCCCCATGTCCCGCGAGGGCCTGCAGAAGGCCATGGAAAAGCTCGAGAAGAGCTCGGTCCGCTACCGGACGTGCATGGTTGCATTCGACAAGGCTTTTGCCGAGTAGAATCGACCTGGACCCGTGCACCTGATTAGGAGGGGTTCTTGAGGAGAAGAAGACGGACCAAGAGATGGAGTGGGAATAGTAATGACGAGATTAGATTTGCGGAAGGAAGGGAAGAATGAGAGGAAGAATACAGCACGAGTAAATCTGTCTCGTGGGTTGAGATGGCACTCTTGTAGTTTTGTGAGGGTGGGGGAAGTTGGGGGAGGAGGAGGCACGAGGTACACGCTACCTTGATGGTCTTATTTCGGGTGTCGATGACGCCAGCCGTCCACCTGTCTCTCAAGAGGAAAGATGAGATCGGAGGATAATGAGATTCCTCTTCAGAAAGTCGTAATCTCTTCTTCTTCTGCTCCGCCGTCGTGACTGGCGGGCGGGGATTTTCGCATTCGGAGGCATTGCTGTTCCCAGGTCGGAGATCTCCACATTGTATCATCATCACCACACTTGAGCATCACCCGCTCCCGCTTTGGTCTTTTTGAGGTTCCCATCTGCCTAGTATCATATCATCCCATTCTTCTACCTGTACAAGATCTGGAATCTGGTGAGCCTCGGCTACCGCGACGGAATACCGATACTATCAGTCTATCAGCTGCCTACTCGGGCATCTTCTCTCCCCTTCATCAAGACTGACGTCTACGTCGACGCGTAACTGTACCCCGACAACTCCGATACCCTTCGTATCAGAAAAACTCCCGTCCGATTGAAAGAGGTATTCAAGCCATGATAAACATGTCGTGTCGCTCATGGCTTGGCCTGCCATTCTCAGATGGAGGTGCATCCGTTGGAAGTAACCAGTAATACTACGTGTACTGTCAATGACGGTATGCGGCGTTGGTGACTCACGCCGAGATCAACCCCATGTTGATCCTCGGTTTTGTTGCGATTCAGTCGCAGAATTCGCTTGTTCATGGTAGGAGAGGAGGAGACAAGAGCTTTGGAATCCATGTCGAGAACCATCATCACCGCACTCTTCAGGCTCTTGGCTACTCGTACACCCAGCTCAGCAGCCCTAGCCCTGCCCGACCAAACTGTTTGAATGACCACGGTATGTACTCATCTTGTAGGGATACATGATATGACGAGTAGTTCGTGAACGAGAGAGCTTTGGTAATGCATCGTGTGTCATCCCATTGGCGTGGTAGCTGGAACCCACCGGTCAGCGCGCATTGCCCAATACGCAAAATGTGGCTTGCGGGACTAACGGTGCACGGTCTGGATTTATTGCTTTCCTGCGGTTGCTTACTCAATCGGATTTGAAATCCAGCAGTGACTCGTCGCGGGAAGGCATATACTTCTGAACCGTTTATATATATTTATATGTGTGTGTGTGTGTGTGTGTGTGTGTGTGTGTGTTCGTACAAAGATCAGCCTGCCTACCAGCCGCCAATTGTCACATGTTGCACCCTCTATGAACAGCTTACTGATTCTCCTTGGATGTATGTGAAAGCATGCTCGAACTAGAGGACGAAAGAGAAGTCAGGTTAAGAGGAGCTGACACCGGACTCACAGGGCTTCATTGCAGAATACAGACACCTCGCTGACCCTTCGAGTCAGGAGAGTCGTCTCGCGCTCCGAAATCACCCAAGTCCGACTCTCACGGTCATGGACAGCCCTGGCCGTCTACGCCGTGACACTGCGCTCCCCCCAGTCATGGGTTGACGTCTTCAGCCTCTCCCCTCCCCCCTACCCCTCCTCCTCCTCCTCTCCGTCCTCCCTCTCCGTCAAGGGCAGCAACGGCGGCAGAGGCAGGGTGTGCCAGGGCGACTCGTCAAAGTCCCTGTCCAAGACGTGCGGCTCGCAAGCTGCCTTCAGCCCGGACACGCGGCGCGTAGCTACGCTGCGCGACTGGACGACCCAGCTGGGCAGCGGCGCCGAGCTCCACTACGCGACGTCCATCCTGATCCGGGACACGGACAGCGGCAGGACCACGCTCGAGATCGAGGGGATATGCGCCGGGGGCCCCCTATGCTGGAGCCCGGACGGGCGGTGGATCATCGCTGCGACGGCGGACGGCAGTGTCGGCGGTGGTGCAGGTGCAGGCTCCGGCGGACACAGGCTTGGCGTGTGGGATTCCCGCAGTGGCAGCCGCGCAGGCCGCGGCATGCTGGGCCACGTCGACCGCGTGACGCACTCGGCCGTGACGACGGACCGCACCGTAGTCTCCCTCTCGCGCGACGCGTCCATCCGCCTGACCAACCCCCTCACCGGCCGCACCGTCGCCCGTCTGGAGATGGACGCCGGTGGCGGCGGGGCTGGCTCGGCCGCCCCCGCCGTCATGACCGCGGCCAATAACCTGCTGGCTGTCGGGGAGGATGGTGAGAACGGGGGCAGTGTGACCGTCGCCGCCGTCTGGGGGGGCAGCCGTGTCGTCCTGTGGCACCCGTACGCCCCCGACGCCACGTTGACCTCCTACGCCCTCCCGTCCGTGCGCTCCGTCGAGGGCTGGCCTCTGACCATCTCGTCGGATGCAAAGTACCTGGTCTGTCGTACGGAGGACGGCTTCGATGTCACCGACCTGGCTACCGGAGCGCTCCTGTGTCAGGCTGTTGTCGAGGAGGTCGTCACGGCGGCGTGCTTTTCGCCGGACTCATCCGTCGTTCTGATTGGGCGCATGGACGGCGTGGTCGAGGCGTGGGACTTTGTAAGACGCGGATCCGATGCTGGAGTTGGCAAGAATTGAAGTCCATAAACGTATTTGGAGTTGTTGTCTTGGGGAGCTTCTCTTCTTCTTCTTCTTTCTGTTTTCATTTATCTTTATGCTTGTTGTTGTTGTTATCTATTGTCGGATCAATATATTGACACCTATCAAGCGAGCGACTGCATACGATTATTACACACCTCATGTCCATCCAGATCAGTAATACGCTCCCGGGATATTGGAGATGGCCGCTGTAGGAGGACGGGGACAGTGACTGAGCGAGACGAGGAGGATTTATACATTACTGACTGCCAGCGTCTCAACGCGTTGGCCGTGTTCGATGAGATCAGGTATATCCTGTCCTTGGTCTCGGGGGGGGGGGGGGGGGGGGGGGCGCGGCGTAGAGAACTAGCGGGGGATTCATGTCTGGTAGGCACAGACTAGATCGGCCATCTGAAGCCCCATCGCACCACATCATGGGATACTAATATTGAGAACAATACTTAGCAGTTTGACTGCTCAGGGAAAATCGGTGCTGTTCTTTACATCTGTATCATCACGCCGAGACTTGCCTTTTCTGGACGGCCTTGCTGGGTCGGATATGACGGCGTGCGGGGCAAGTTGCGACGGATAAATGTCCGATCGTCGGGGATCCCCTCCTCTCTGCTCCCTACCTCTGATGACGACGGCATGAGAGAGGGACCCTCCAGGGAAGGATTTAAGAATGTGGATCAGCCCGCCTTCTAGACTGTCCCTGACCTCACCTCGTTCTTGTTCTGTGACTACGAGTACTTCGACCGCCCCCGATCGACGCCTCACTCGCAACCACCATCACGACGACAGCAACGATGTCGGTCCCGACTGAATTTACCCTCAACACGGGGGCTAAGATCCCCGCCGTTGGACTCGGTATGTTCTCATAGCCAACCCGATACTGGTTGCGCCATCCGATGACGGGGACTGTATGGCTTACCTGGGTGTCCGTCAAGGTACTTGGCAGGCAGCGCCGGGCGAGGTGCGAGTCGCCGTGGCCGACGCTATCAAGCACGGATACCGTCACATCGACGCAGCCCTGTAAGTCAGAATACAGGTGAAGGCGGAAGGCATATATATGCATCGGAAGCGATCATTAACCGGCCGCGTAGGATTTACCGTGAGATCTTACCACACGACTTGTGTGCCGATGTGACAGCAGTCTAACACTCACTCTCTCCTCCTTCTTTTTCTCTCCTAGGCAACGAGAACGAGGTTGGTCAGGGTATCAGGGATAGCGGCGTCCCTCGCGAGGAGATCTTCCTCACCAGCAAGCTGTGGAACACGTACCATGACAATGTCAAGGAGGGTCTCCAGAAGTCTCTTGATGCTCTCGGTGTCGACTACCTCGACCTCTATGTACGTTCCTCATGCAGAATGCTCTCAGTTCTGGCAGCCCCCTCTCTCCCCCAGACCAGCCAACCGACTGGCTGACCGACATTCGATCCAACAGCTTATTCACTGGCCCGTTCGCCTGGTCCCGGTACGCTGATCCCCCCTGTCGCATGCCTGTTTCTTCTTACCCCGCTATACATTACTGCCAAATATCTCGGATCTTGCTGACGAGGCCCCCAGAATGGGTCGAGCGAGTTCTTCCCCGTCAACCCCGACGGCACACGCGCGGTGGACAGGTCATGGAACCTGGCCGACACGTGGCGCCAGATGGAGGAGGTGTACAATAGCGGCAAGGTCAAGGCCATCGGCGTCTCCAACTGGTCGATCCCGTACCTGGAGGAGCTGAGCAAGACGTGGACCGTCGTCCCGGCCGTCAACCAGGTCGAGCTGCACCCTTACCTGCCGCAGCACGAGCTGCGCCAGTACTGCGCCGACAAGGGCATCCTCCTCGAAGCCTACTCGCCGCTGGGATCCTCCGGCGCCCCCCTCATGTCCGACTCGGAGATCCAGAAGATTGCTGACGCCAAGGGCGTCTCGCCCGCCACCATCCTCATCAGCTACCATGTCAACAAGGGCACCGTGGTGCTGCCCAAGTCCGTTTCGGAGAAGCGCATCGCCAGCAACAGGGAGGTCGTCAAGCTATCTGGCGATGAGCTGGCGGTCCTGGATGGCCTGGCCGCTGCTGGGAAGGCGAAGCGCATCAACACGCCGCCGTGGGGGTTCGACCTCGGCTTCGCTGACTGGTATGGGCCCGTCAAGTCGAATTGAGGATGTTTTGCGCGAAGACGACTGGCAAATAACAAAAAAGTCTGAGTGGATGAGGCACTTTTCCGTAGTCAAGAGTTCTTCCCCCCCCCCCTTTCGTCTTTGGCTCTGTATCGTATCGTAGGGCATTACAATCAAGACATGATGGCATATATATATCCCTTGACTACGGCAATATAGAAGAAACCGCGGAAACTCTCACATTATGAGAGGATATACAAGTTCTAAATAGAAATAGCATTGAATAAAGGGCGCCAGTGTAATTCAGGTCTCGATGAAACTGCTCAGACAAGAGGCCACACTACTCAGTGCGATATGAATCATTGCTTCTCATGGGCAATCACCGGCGTTGACCGGACCTCTCCGACCTTTGAGACGGAGCCCTTCCCAGACTCCTCATCGTTGGAGTCCTGGTCTCGCGGGGCTTCGAGGCCGATGCTCTTGCCTCTCCGCTTACGGATGAACTCGTCCACCTTGCGGATGATGGCCAAGCACAGACCAAAGGACAAGACACCTAGATTGATGGAGAATCCGGTGCGGTACTTGGGCTTGTCGGACTCGCGGAAGATCTGGGCGCCGTAGATGCCGGCGGTGTTGGCTGCCATGATGACCCTAAATAGAAGAAGAGAAAGAAGAGAGAGTCAGTGAGCGTTGGCGGATTGCAGGAGCCTCCACAGCCTAGGCTTTTGACTTACATGGCCATGGCGACGGCACGCTCCTCGGAGTCATGGCAGGCGAGGGACATCCAGGCAATGTTGAGAGGGTGGGAGAAGGTGGCAAAGGTCTGAGTCCAGACGATACCAAAGTACTTGGCTCCCTTGCGGTCGTCGCCGAACTCGGTGAAGCCGCGGTTGAATATGTTGCCGAGCAAGTGGCAGCTCAGGCCGGCGATGACGGTCTCGGGGCGTTGGTTGCTGTTGGGGGGGTGGGGGGGGAATTCTGTCAGCGGGATCCGGCACGGGGACGCAGGCAGTTAGAAAGGTCGGTGCGGTGAGAGACGTACTAGTGGTCGGAGACGTAGCTGAAGGCGAACGAGACGGGAACCTGAAGCCAGAGACCAACCGAGGCCATGGCATTACTGGTGAGCTTGGGGAAGCCGAAGCCGGAGACGATGGTAGGCGAGTAGGTGTCGAAGGCGCGCTGGGGTCCATTGTTGCAGAGAGAGATGCAGGTGTGAACCCAGAGCCTCCAGTTGGTGAACTGCCATGATGTCAGCTGTCTGTCGGATGGAGCACGTCAAGGATGCGGGGCGTTCGGTGGTTCCCGACAACTTACGGCCCTCTTGAAAGCGCTGCGGTCAATCTTCTTCTTCTTCTTTCCCTTCATGGGGTCGTCCAGCACCACCCTGGTGCGGAGGATGTGGAGCTCGCGATCTGTGAAGAAGCGGATACCAGGCGCAAAGGTAGACCGGGGGTTCTTGAACGAGTCCGGCAGGAAGAGGCCGAAGACGAAGCCTCCGCAGACGGTGAAGCTTCCCATGAGGATGAAGAGCCAGAACCAGCCCGACTTACCGCCGACACCGCGCATATGGAGGATTCCGTAGGCCAGCAGCTTGGAGGAAGCCTGGCCGATCTGGTTGCCAAAGTAGAAGACCATGACGCGCTTGGCCGTCTCCTTGCGGGTGTACCAGGTCGACAGGGTCCACAGGCCGCCGGGGATGAAACCCGACTCTGTCATGCCGAGGAGGAAGCGCGTGGCGATGAAGGAGCCGTAGCTGTTCTGGAAGGCCTGGAAGGTGCTGACGATGCCGAAGAGGAAGAGCTGCAGCGTGAGCCACTTGCCGGGGCCGACGCGGTACAGGATCATGTTGGAGGGTATCTCGAAGAGCACTGAGAGCAGAGAAGGTCAGTGCCTGGAACGGATAGAGAGTGTGCATACCGGGCGTGCCGCGTACCGATACCGAGGGACAGCATCTGCTGACCGACGTTGAACTGGTCCTGGTCGACGCCGACGTCTTCCATGAAGGTGTCGGTGATGGCATTGGAGATGTTTCCACGGTCGAGTTCTGCAGGTGCGCGTATATTAGTACCGTCGATACAGGACAGGAAATCGGGCTGGGTCTTTGGGGGAATAAGAGAGAACGAAACAAGACAAAGACAAGACGAGAAACAAAAGAAACGAAGGTTGTAGGGTGGCACTAACGCAGACAGAAGAAGCCCATGGTGAGGATGGGCATGATGATCAAGTCGAGCCTATCCATGAGTGTCAATGCCAAGGAAACTGAGATCATTACTTGCTACCTCCATCTCCCTTTTTTTTCCTCGAAATGTTTTTTTTTTCTTCTTGAGGTCACCGTGGGAAGCGATCCCGAGAGTGCTCGTGCTGGACTTACTTGAGCTTCGCCCTCCGCTCCTCATCCTTGGACCAGTCGACTTCGAGGTGCGGCGTCTCCTCTTCATCCGGAGGATTGGAAGGCTCGCTCCTGGCGAGTTTTGTGCCGAAGATACCCATATTGGCGCTTGCCGGTCAAGGACCAGCGTCGTAACTAGATTCGACCGCGGTACTCTCTTGTGGTCGGAATCTTGCTCTTGTCAGTTCTAGGCGCTGGGGGTGTGTCTCGGAGAGCCTTCAGCTTCTGCGCAGGACCAGGTCGGGTAGGGTGAAGGAGGGCAGGAAGGGACAGCGGATACCGGAAGGGAGAAGAAGTGCAAGGGAACATGATCCTTATACCCAGATGCCTGGGGAACGGTCCCCGGTCCCTCCTCCTCCTCCTCACACCTTTTCTTCGGCGGATGGCGCAGCCCGATCCCCCCCCCCCCCCCCACAGTTCTCGACCGCAACCTGCTCATGTTCCCCGTCGGGTTGTCGCAAATTAACGTAAGTCTGCGAAGCAATAGACTGTCCAGGTCTACGAGTAAGGTGTTGTGTAGATAGCATCATCAAGATGGCCGATCACGACATGGCAAGAGTTTTTAAGCTTATAGTTTAGCTTGCCCCGGCCAACTCCGCTACCATGCATCAGAACGCCGGAAAAGCCAGAGTTTGGAACCGACGGCACGGGGATGAGAGCCTATCATGTACTCTGGAGAGCTCACCAAGCTGGACGGGTGGATACAGCACGGGCTATCGCGCCGTTGACTGCTCGTCTTGCGTGGGAGGCTTGGCGGAACTCGGTGCTCCCTGCCTTTCTCTTCCTTCTTTTTTTCTCTCTTCTGCGGAGTAGCCGACTGGAAAAGGCTTCGATGGTCCGACCAGCTGATCCACACCGTTCAGAGGTGTGATGATGGCTTCTCCGTCCGAGACTATGACTATCCAAGGGTGAATATAGTAGCATCACGAGTACACACTACACGTAACCTATGTATCTGTGCGTGGAATCTCTCGCGGATTCAGAATCTGGGTGCGAAGTAACGAGAGAGATCTTCAGCATCAGATATTCGCTCCATGTCGAGGATAGCAAAGCAAACCCTGCGACTTTCTGCACCAGTGGGGGTGGCCGACCACTGCACGTGTGCCCTACGAAGTATTATTAGATGCTAAGGAAATAATATCGCATCATGCGCAGAGACGAAAGAAGAGAAAAAGAAAAGAAAAAGAAAAAGAAAAGAAGAGGACGAGACAGAGTCCTGGACCGCCCCCCCCCCCATCCGCATCCGCCGAGGTGCCAAGACACTAGATACGAAGACGAATACAAGCGCGAGCCGAGACCCTGGTGAGTTGGGACACTAAAAGGAGAGTAGCTAGAACGGGATGTGGGAAATGGATGAGAGCGCAATTTAATATGAATACCTATGTACAGATTAGACCTGGCAGTTGGTGATATTACAACAACCAACAATAGCATTACGGATATACAATGTATTACGTGTGAGAACGGACAGGGTGGCCAAGGTGACCTAGTCCTACTAATCTGCACTCGTATACTCGTATATGTATCATTCTACTAGTTGCTGCTCCTTTCGTTCCTTTTCCCTCTTCTACCTCGGGGCCGCCTAGTTGTCCCGTCGCTCTTGGATAGAGTATCAATCTTGGATATCCTTGTATATACAGATTATATGACAGTACTGATCATCACTCGCCACCTCTTTATTATCCGGTCCCACCATGGCGTGATACTGGTAACAACCTCTCATGTGTACTCTCGTACACGGTCGCAAGTTACGTCTATTATGGCGAGCATATAGTGTAAATCACATGATCACAGGGAATGATGAGAGGGTTCCCATCACCATCTACCTGTGTGTATGTATATATGTATATACTCATATGTACATGCTCATACATATACTTGTACTGCCGGCAGTTGATCATAATACGGCCCAAGGCGCCTAGTAATATTGCGAACATAGGTTTCTCCATCTTATTGACTCCGGGGCTAGAAAGGCGTGAGGGTAATACTTCGTACTAATAATCTATCTGTACATGCATCCATCATACATGCCTTTTATCATCATCATCATCATCAGTATTAGTATTAGTATTGGTATCTTATTGGAATATCGTGCTATTGATCTACTCTACTCGCTCTGCTATCCACTCGATTCTTCTCCCTCAGACCAAGCTCAGCTTCTCTCAGAAATCCGACACCGAAAATCCAACACCGCCGTCATGACCCGAGGGGAACTCCCCAGCCCCCTCCCCCCGGCGTCTTGATCTGCATCAGTTCTCCGGGCCGGAGATCGACAACAGCTTGGCTACCGAGGTTGATCTTGTCCAGGCCACCCTCTGCATTGCGACGGAAGACGGCATTCTCACCTACATTGCCCGGCTGGCCGCCGTCGACTCCGTACGGCGCAAAGACCCTCCTCTCGGAGAGGATGCTCGACCTCATCGGGATCCTCGCCTCGATCTCGCGCGTGATGCCGTCTCCGCCATTCCACCTGCCTCTGCCGCCCGAGCCGCGATTGATCTCGTGCCGCCGCACCAGGACGGGCGTGCGCTTCTCGACCACCTCCGCATCCGTGATGCGTGTGTTGGTGGAATGCACGTGAGTTGCGTGCTCGCCGTGCCAGCCGGGTCCGGCGCCCGTCCCGCCGCCGATGGACTCGCCGTAGTTCCAGCCCGGCTCGATCTTGCCCGTGTCCGGGTTCCGTCCGCCGATGCCCCAGCCGAAGCTGCTGGCGCAGCCCTGGAAGGCGGCGACGCAGTGGAAGGCCCGCAGGATCACGTCGATCACCCGCTGGCTGGCCAGGGTGCTGCCGCAGACGGCCACCGACGGCTGCGGGTTCAGCACCGAGCCCTTGGGCACCCGTATCTCCACCGGAGCCAGGCATCCCTGGTTCAGCGGTATGTCCATGTCTATGAGGCAGCGTAGCGTGTAGATGACGGCCGAGTGAGCGATCGAGATGGGGCAGTTGATGTTGCTCCAGCACTGCGGGCCGGTACCGTCAAAGTTGAACACGGCAGATCCAGTCTCGGCGTCGACCGTGATGCCGAGCTTGATCTTGGTCCCGTTGTCGAATACGTCCTCGGCCCCCAGTCCGTCGGGGTGCTGCGCCGCCACGTCGCGGAGGAACCTGCGCACCGCAGCCTCGGCGTTGAGCTGGATCCCGCCCATGTACCTCTGCACGGTCGGCAGCGAGAACTCGTCGCAGAGCCGGCCGAGGAGCTTCAGGCCGCGCTGGTTCGAGGATATCTGGGCCTTCAGGTCCGACACATTGTCCTGGAAGCGTCGGGTGGGGCTGCACCCCGGGAAGCTGCCGGCAAGCTCAAAGGCCCGGCGGACCTCGTCCTCGAGGAACTCGCCTCCGCTGACGATCTTCATGGACGTGACGTTGAGGCCCTCCTCCCACAGCTCCTTGGAGTCGGGCATCATCGACGTGATGCCCTTGCCACCTTGTCACGGAAATACGCATCAGAAAGCGGGGACTTGGAGGGCGGGGGGGGGGGGGGGGGGGGGAGGAAGAAAAACTGGGGGGGGGGGGGGGGGGGGGGGGGGGGGGGGGAACATTGCCGGCCGGCTCTTGCTCTACATACCGATATCTGTGTGGTGACCCCGGCTAGCCGTGTAGAAGGCGACTTGACCGTCGACGAAGATGGGCGTGATGACGGTGATATCCGGCAGATGCGTGCCCCCCCACTCGGGGTGGTTCGACATGAGCACATCGCCCGGCTGGAGCTTGCCTCTCCACAGCTTGTGCTGTGCCTGGATGGCCAGCTGCATGCTCCCGAGATGGATGGGGATGTGAGGCGCGTTGGCTACCAACTGTCCGTCGGACGAGAAGATTGCGCAGGAGAAGTCGAGCCGCTCCCTGATGCTCGTGGAGATGGCTGTCCGCTGGAGCGTGCTGCCCATCTGCTCGGCAATCGACATGAACCTGTGGGCGAAGACGGAGAGCTGGATGGGACTGAAGGTGTCGTCGCCGGCCGATTCCGACGTCGAGGACCCCCCGGGCTCGACCCTGTCGATGATGACGTGGTCCGGCAAGATGTAGGCTCGGAACCGGGCTTCCACGACGATGGTCTGCGTCTCGTCGAGGATGAGCGCCGGTCCGTCGACGAAGGTACCTCGCTCGACATCGGCTAGCCTGTACACGCCGCTATCTCTCCAGGCGCCATCGATGTACAGGGTCTGCACCTTGGAGGCTTTGGCCGGCGTCTGCCTCGTCTGCGCTGCGGCCAGGTCCTGCGTCGGCGGCGCAACGGCACCGCCCTTACCGGCGGTGCCGGAACCGCGCACCGTGATGGAATCAATTATTATTCTGCGGTCGAGGTTGAAGGCGAACTCGCGCAGATGCTCGGTCCTGAACGCCTTGCCGTAGTCGTCGTCGTCTGGCCGTAGGATGGAAAGGATCGTGTCGGTGCCAAAGTAGTGCAGGCCCAGCACCTCGTCAAAGGTAAGCGTCTCCTTGGAAGCTCCCTGCGAGACGAGATCTTCCTGGACCTGGCATCTGAGCCGGTCAAGGACCCGTCTGATCCGAGGGAGTTCGGAAAGGGAGAAGTCGGCCGCGTGGGGCTCCGATGCCTTGGACCGTAGCTGCGACTGGGAGATGCCGTATGCGGACAGCAAGGATGACCACTTGTGGATTAATATGCGTCGGATCCCGAGCCTGTCGGCAATCGCGCAGGCATGCTCTGTTCACGCAGCTTTAGTAGGTTTCGTCGGCTCGCGAGCGAGGATCGAGCACTTGGACTCACGGCCGCCTGCTCCGCCAAAGCTGACAAGGTTGTGCTTCTCGGGCGCGTATCCCCTCGCCTCTGCAAATGATGGACAAGACCGGTCAGTGACAAGACCTGGATTCTGGACGCAGCACAAGACACGAGACGAACCTGTGGCATTTCGGATGGGCCTGCTCATGGTCTCATTGGCAACATTGATGAATCCGCAAGCCACCTCCTCTGGCGTCAGATGCTGTGACGTCTGGGCATTGAAGTCGTCAGCAATAACCCGAAACTTTTCCTTGACGATTTCTAGGTCGAGAGGCTCGTTGGAACCTGGGCCGAAGACGGATGGGAACGACGTCACGTCGAGGCGGTTCAGGAACAGGTTCGCGTCCGTGACGGTCAGCGGCCCGCCGTTCCGGTAGCTGGCCGGGCCAGGATAGGCACCGGCGCTCTCGGGGCCTACGACGAGCAGCCCGTTGCGTGCAAAGAGGATGGACCCCCCTCCCGCAGCGACGGTCTGGATATTGAGCATGGGGACGTTGAGGGTGCGGTTGGCGATGCGTGACTCTGTGAGGTAGTCGTAGTGGCCGTCGAAGCGGCAGACGTCGGTGCTCGTGCCGCCCATGTCGAGGCCGATGAGGGGGTCGGCCGACTCACCAAAGTAGCAGGATCTGGCGACGCCCACGACACCACCCGCGGGCCCGCTGACCAGGGCCTCGTTCCCACCAAACCTGGCGGCCTGCTTGAGCCCGCCATCCGAGCACATGAACTCTGTGCGTCGGGGGAGCACATCGAACCCGGTCTCGAAACCCTCAATGTACCGTCTTATGACGGGATAGAGGTACGCCTCGGAACAGACCGACGTGCTGCGCCGCAGGTACTTGATCGTTCGGCTCGTGTCGCTCGAGATGGAGACGTACCGGAAGCCAACATCCCGCGCGATCCCCTCCACGATCCGCTCGTGGTCCGGGTACAGATACGAGTGCAGGAACGAGATTGCGAGGGATGTATAGCCTTCCGAACGGAGTGACAGCAGCTGCCCGCGCACCTGGGCCGTGTCGACCGCCTTCAAGACGCGGACCACCTCGCCGCTCTCTGTCCTCCGGAGACCGGGGTCGGCATCGACGGCCGCGGACGACTTGTCCAGAGGAGACGGGTTCAGGTCGTAGTCCTCGATGGTGATGCGCTCGTCCACTTCGATGACCCTGTCGTGGAGCGCCTTGGCCTTCTCCACGCGCAGTGCGAAGATGTCGGGCCGTGTCTGGTCGCCGATGATGCACACATCCTTGAATCCCTTGGTTGCCACGAATGCGAACCTCTCACCCTTCTGTTCCAGCAAGGCGTTGGTGGCGACCGTCGTGCCTATGCGACATGACGCTGTTGATCTCTCAGGCGCACATTAGGACGAAGCTCGAAACAGGCTTGGGCCATATCAGACTGCTCCTTCTCTCGAACGCACCGATTCTCGAGCCATCCAGCTTTTCGCCTCGGGGAATGGACCGGCCTTGTGCCCGTTCGAGAACGCGGCGGATAGCCTCCGTCGGTGCATCGCTGTAGTTTCCCGGGTCCTCGGATAGAATCTTGAAGACGTATGGGCTCTGATCTCCGACGGTCGCAATCACATCGCAGAACGTGCCACCCCGGTCGATGGCGATGTCGATGTCGTTACTGTCCATCGAGCGATCTTCACAAGGTGCCATGCTGTATTCCAAAAGACCCGGTTCGTTCTCTCTCTACCTCTATCGCCTTCGAATCTCACCAGACTCGGTTCTGCCAATGTATCTATAGACGCAAATTCCCCTGGGGGGGGGATAGAACAATAATATCGGATGGTCAACGGTCCGCGCCGGTCGGAATGAAACGGCTTGGCCGAGATTTGCCTAATTGGGTAATAAATTGCCGCGACCGTCAACGGAGACGAAAACTTCCCTATACAGACTCTCCCGTGCATTGATATGGCCCGCAGTCGACCACTGCACCCTTTTTCTGGGCCTCTTTTCTCGATGCAACCTGCAGGTCGGTTGATTTATTCCCTGTGCAAGTAGTCGGCAGTTGGGAACGGGCGCGGGCAAGTCCGATTGAGGTAATTTTCATCATTGCGCAACCAGCAATTCAGATGGCGTATCGTATGCAGTCTCGCGGTAATAGTGTTCCACTCGGCCACGACCAACAAGCAGTAACGATAGTGATAATCATCGACAGAGTCCTTGTGGAAACGAAGGGCTCGCCCCGTATCTTTGCGACTCGCAGGGTTTGACATGCATCTACTGGTGAGATTACGGACTGTTACATCCTGATTTATCGTACCGGCGACATGGCCCCTCTACGGATGGCGTTTATCTTACCGTATTCATGCACAATGGTTACAGGGGCGTCGCTTTTCTTATTCTTTGGACAATCAACATGCTGATGGTCGGTCTTCACCTCTTGTAATATAAACCGTCGGTATATCCACACCGTTTGGGGGGAGGGGAGGGGAGGGAAGGCGACGCGACACGACCTCTCAACTCTTCTAGGCACGAGAGGCTAGGTTGATAGCCAGTGAGGAGGAGTCCAATGCCCCGAAAGATGGAAGACGACCAGAAGGCCCAGATCAAACCCCAATCCGAGGCCAATGTTGCGACCGGAGGGCTGGACGAAGAGTCTGGGATCGCGTCCAACGGCTGCGAAACAAGCAATGTGTCTCTCGCAAAGACAGGTCAGGTGGACAGACGGAGCAGACGCATCCTGCGCGTTATATGGGACTCACTCGACAAGGAGCCCAAGGAACGGGCATTTGTCAACAAGGCAGACTGGTTCATCATGACCTATGTCTGCATATCGTACTTTGTCAAGTATCTCGACCAGACCAATGTATTTCGGACCCTCAACTTCCTATATATATATATATATATATATACAAGTGACTGTTTTAGTTTCGGATGCTGAAAAGCTGACAAACAAACAGGTCGTCAACGCCTACGTGTCCGGCATGAAGGAGGACCTCGATATGGCGGGCAACGACTACAACCTTCTCCAGACAATGTTCACGGTGGGCTACTGCATCGGAAACATTCCTTCGCAGCTCATAATGACGTGGGTCCGTCCATCGATCTGGCTTCCGGCTCTCGAGCTCATATGGGGGTTCATGGTGATGGGGATGGCTGGGGCGAAGAGTGTCGAGACGCTATACATCCTGCGCTTCTTCATCGGCCTGCTCGAGGCCTCAGCCTACCCGGGGATCCTGACTCTCCTGGGCAACTGGTACACGCCGCAGGAGCTGGGAAAGCGGTCGTGCATCTTTGCCAGCAGCGCCTTCATCTCCCAGATGATCTCCGGATACATCCAGGCCGGGCTGTACACGGGCATGGACGGCAAGTACGGCATCAGCGCCTGGCGCTGGCTCTTCATCTTTGACGGCATCATCGGCGTCCCCATCTGCCTCTACGGCTTCTTCGCCGTGCCCGACAGCCCTGCCAACTCGAGGGCGCGCTGGCTCAAGGAGAGCGACAGGGCCATGGCCATCCGGCGCATGGAAGCGGTCGGGCGCACGCCGTCCAAGAAGCTGACGTGGGGTACCGTGCGCGACGTCTTCGCCAGCTGGCCCGTCTACCTCTTCTCCCTGGCCTTTGGATCCCAGCTCCTGGGCTCCCGCGTGACGAACTACTTCGCCATCTACCTCAAGGACACCGGCCGCTACACCGTCCAGCAGGTCAACATCATCCCCACGGCGGGTAACGGATTCCAGGCCGGCTTGGGCCTGGTCTTCGCCTGGGTCAGCGACGGAATCGGCATGCGCCACCCAGTCATACTGTTTGCCGCCGTCATCTCCCTCGTCGGCTGCATCATCCTGTCCGTCTATCCGGAGCGCAACACTACGGCCATGATGGCTGGCTGGATCCTAGCATACGGCGAGCTGAGCGCGTCCGCCCTCATCTTCTCTTGGGTCAACGAAGCCCTATCCTTCTCCGCCGAGCAACGTCTCATCACCATCGGCATCGTCGAGTCCTTTGGTTTCGTCATGAATGCCTGGGTGATCCTGTTTACCTACGACAGCGGTGAGGCCCCGAGATTCAGCATCGGCTACCAGATGGCTGCCATGTTCTTTGCCATCGAGATGCTGTCCGTTATCGCCATATGGTATTGCTACAAGAAATGGAAGCCAGCACCCAGAGCAATGGCGGAGTAGGAACAACGACAGCAATGAGGTGGCGTCATGTCGACTCTGCTGTCTCCGCTGTATTCCGAATCGGTTGCTGGATGACTAGATAGCAGGTCTGAACCTTTCTCCTCCACACCACGCTTCATCCCATATCTGGGCACCTTGGTATTACCTCTTGTGAACCTCATGCCTATGCTCCCATCGCTCCATCAGCCTCAGTCGATGCGAAGCTGAGTAGTGGATATGCGAGCCGAGATTAGCGTTGTGCCCATCCTGAAGCGAAGAGGTGATGTCAGGTACAGATCGCGCAATAGGGAACCCTAGGATGGCGGCGGTATATTTCAAGCGACAGTCAGCAGCATCCATAACCTCTCCAGCTCGGAGGGCATGAATCGGAATCGGGCCCTAGGTCGCTCAACTTGTGATTACAATCTGTCCCAGGCTAGCTAATATTGACATGGCAGTGTCGACCAACGGATCGGTACGGGAAACAGAGCCGACCAAGACTTGCGATGCGATGCATGATCTGAAAGTGGCTCTCTACATACCCGGACGTCTAGACGATGGTTCGAACATCTGAGGTTCCCCTTCACCGGAAAAAAAAAAGTAGACGGAGAGGCAGCCGGTCCTTACATGTACGATTCGTATCCATACATTGCATCGTGTCAAGAAGAAGAAACAGCCCGTAGGCGGGTCGGCAGACGGCGTCCTGTACTTTCCTTTCTAGGTAATTCTCGGGAAGAGCTTCCGGTCCTGCAAACCAAGACGGAAGCTATTTACCTGAGATACGGAGTCTTGATCGGATAGAGAGTGAGCATCTATCTGTCTGTTTGACGAGGTGAAGGGCCTAGAGTGCTCGTGTCGTCTGCATGCATCTACAACTACCCGCAGATGTATGAATCGGTTCATGCCGTAGCATCGGGTCTCCGTCCGTTGGTCAGTAACCCCCGCTCGGGACACTTCTGCCGACTTGGTATGCTGCCAACGGTCAAGACCGAAGAGGATTGATCCGTCACAATAGACTGAAGCTGCGAGTCTCGTCCCACGACGAGCTTTCTATCCGCATGTCACCATAATAGTCGGCCATGACTGGTCATCTCCCTTCCACTCCACTCCCAAGCCTACACCATGAAACCATTGGCTCTACCGGTATTCCACAACGTACGACAACGGTGTCTATCGAGGTAAATTAATTGGCGCGGCGTTACTACCGTCAAAGTATTGCTCCGTAGACAAGGCACGTGTGATGGGAGATGTCGCCAAACATGCTTCGAGGCACGCCATCTCAGGTTCGAACCAAGAATTAATAAGAGTAAAGGCTTGATAAGCAACGACGAAGCAGATGAAGCCGCCGGGAACGTCCAGCAGCGATGAAACAATAAGAAGACGCGAAAGCCATGCTGCCACCAGCTGACACTCTGCCGATCTCACCTGGGGTGATCCGACCAGAGAAGAGAAACACGCCAGTTCCCGTGAACACAGCGTCCAAGGGCTACTAGCCGAACCGAACAAGAGACATGACGACACCGAAACGCGTGGGGGAAGGCATCAGAGTGGCCATCATCGGCGGAGGTCCAGCCGGGCTCAGTGCCGCGATCGAGCTCGGCCGGCTCGACTTTGTAGACTGGCGCTTGTACGAGCAGAAGCCGACGATTAGTGAGATCGGGACGGGCCTCAGCCTGCAGCAGAATACCTGGCATCTTCTCGAGAAGCTCGGGGCCTCCAAGCACCTAAAAGCCGACGACTTCTTCAGGCCTGGGGACGGGAATGGCCATCAGTGCAGGTGAGTTCGAGTCCGTGCTGCGTGAGCTTCGTACAGCTAGACCACACGTTTCCTACATATCCTGAACAAAAATAAGACAAAGACAAGAGAAGAAGAAGAAGAAGAAGAAGAAGAGGAAATAGTACACGATATTGATGTGACGGGCACACCTGATGACGATTGAATCGAACACAGGGACGGAATAAGCGGCGTCATCGTCAAGCAATTGCGCCTGCCGTCCAAAGTCCCCCCTCACCGAGCTCCCTGCAGAGTTCACAGAGGGAGACTGCAGAGGGCGCTCCTCAAGGAAGCAGACGCCAGCCGCATACGGACGGGCAAGAAGTTGAAGACGATAGACCACACTGCCGAGGGCAAGGTCCAGCTGACCTTTCAGGACGGCTTTAGCGACACTGTTGACCTCCTCATCGGTGCTGATGGGATCCGATCGGTACCTCTCACTCCCCTCTCCTCCTCCTCCTCCTCCTCCTCCTCCTCCTCCTCTTCTTCTTCTTCTCCTTCTTCCATCTTCTTCCAAAACTTCAATGAGTGCTCATTCGTTGACTCGCGATGTGACATGACAGGTTGTCCAGCAGTTCGCATTTCCCGGCTACAGCGCCAAGTACACCGGCTCGACGGGTTACAGGACGACGGTACGGGTGTCGGAGGCCGAGAGGATCAACGGCATGACCAAGTCCACCGTGTTCTGGTTCGGCGACAACGGCGGCTGGCTGTACACGACGCCGCTGGACGGGACGGACTGGGAGGTCACGGCGCGCGTGCGGGAGCCCGACGACGGCGACCGGTCCAGCTGGGGCCGCGAGGTCCCCGTGGACGACATGAAGGTCAAGTTTACCAGCTACTGCGAGCCCGTCAGGCAGCTCCTCGACCTGGTCACCCGCGTCAAGAGGTACGACCACTTTGGCGGCCGGCGGCTGCCCTCGGTCGTGCAGCAAGGATCCGTCGCCCTCATCGGGGACGCGTCCCATCCGCTGTCCGGGGCGTTTGGCGCCGGTGCCGCCTTTGCCCTCGAGGACTCTCATGTGCTCGCCGGGGCGCTGAAGTGGGCTGCCTCCTCTTCCGACTCCCCGGCTGGCCATCGTAGTCTGGCGGATGCCCTCAGGCTGTACGACGATGTACGGTCGCCTCACTATGTGAACCTGTACAAGACGCTCGACAACATGGGAGAGACCGTCACAAAGGTCCTCCAGAGCGCCACGTCTCACGAGGAGCAGATTGTCGGGCGAGTCAATGCCTTTTCTGACGATGCAAATGACTGGATGTACTACTACGATGTGAGTCTGTCTGTCCCTGCTCGCTGGCTTTCCTCCCTCGGCCCCCCTTCCGGTTCTTTTTTATCTCTCTCTCTCTCTCTCTCCAAACGGGGCTTGTAATTGACTCTTTCTCAGGCCGGGAAGGAATTGGAAAACGCCATTGACAAGATCGCCCAGGAATCAAGCGGCTTGGCGAAGTTGTAGCTCACACGTATTACTTGAAATCTGTACTCGTACTCCGTACATAGGATGGGCAGCAAACGCTGTCTGTTGGAATATGCTTCAGTCGGATCTGAGTCGCATGGGAAAGAATACAAGTAAATAAAGTATATATATAATACACTCTAGATGATGTCTGCATCAATACCTCGAGAAGATGATTGCCATAGGATATGACTTATTCCCTTCCCCAACTCATCTCCCTCTCACCCCATCCAGCCTCGGGAAGCCCTAGAGGAAGAGAAACACGGACCCGCACGAAGAATCTCGCGTGCGTCGTACAGCTCAGCTAAACCGTCACGCTTTCCTCTAGCTCAATGACGTGATGGCCTCACTTTCCATTCGACCACCTTCCCGGTCCCGTTTGCCCGGCGCACATTCCGAGCGGTTTTTATTCGTCCGGTAGTTCTAAATCATTGAAAATCGTCTGCCAATCCCATGATACTACTGAACTACTCTGCTCTATTAAAGAAACCGACCCCGAAACCAGTACTCACTCCGGATCGGCCATTCAAGAGCTTCCTCCCCACAAGTCTCACAGAGCCACGGAAGTTTCAGGCTTTCTTTCCTTCTTTCTTCTTTCTTGGTCTGCTCAACACGAGACTCACTCTCCCATGTCTCAATCCGAATTCAAAGTCATCATCGTCGGCGGCGGACCAGTCGGGCTCGTTGCCGCCCATGCACTCCACCACGCCGGCATCGACTTCACCGTCCTCGAGCAGCATGAGGGCGTCTTCGAAGACGTCGGAGCCAGCGTCGTCATCTTCCCGCACAACCTGCGTGTCCTCTACCAGCTTGGACTGAAGGAGCGCCTCGATCAGATCAGCGTGCCCATGGTCCGCCAATTCGTGGGGTACGACCACACCAGGAACCAGTATAAGCCATCGAATAACCTGACCCTCTTTGAGAAGAAGTATGATTGATCCCTACCACCAGCTGTTCCGCCCCCGTCCAACACACACACACATGCACACACATGCACATGCATACACATATATACACACACACGCAACTCATCCTCATCCGTCCCCTTTTGCGTACGCTAAATCAAGACGTGCAACAGCCACGGCGCACCCATCATGCTGCTACACAGAGCCGACCTGGTCCAAGCCCTGTACGACGGCCTACCCGAGGCTGCCAAGTCCCGCTACCAGACGGGCAGGAAGCTGTCGGATATCGAGGTGACCGACGCGGGCGTCAGGGTCACCTGCGCCGACGGAAGCGCGCACTCTGGATCCCTGGTCATCGGCGCCGACGGCACCTACTCCAACGTCCGATCCATCATCAGGCGCAACGCCCTCGAGTCGGACCCCAAGCTCGAAGCCAGCTGGGATGCCGAGCATCCGTGGCTGGCAACGTACAGGTGCCTGTGGGCCTCGTTCCGTCGACCCCCCGGCCCCGACCCGGGGGCCAACTACGAGACGCACGCGAAGGACCGCAGCGCCGTGTACCTGACGGGCAAGGACAGGGCCTGGATCTTCCTGTACGAGAAGCTCGACAAGCCCACCAGGGAGCGGGTCACGTACGACGAGCACGACGCCGCCGCCTTCGCTCGGAGCTTCGCCGACTGGCCGCTCGCCGAGGGGCTCAAGGTCGACGACGTGCTGGCCGACACCTCCTTCGTGTCCGGCATGGGAAACCTGGACGAGGGAGTGGCGAGCAGCCTGGGCGAACTCAATCCTGGCGTCGCCGACCGCATCGGCCGCCTGGTCCTCGTCGGAGACTCGTGGCACAAGTTCACCCCCAACGCCGGCCTGGGCTTGAACAATGGGATCCAGGACGTCGTCACGCTGTCCAATAAGCTGCGGTCGCTGCTGTTTGAGGAGAACCCCAGGGCCCTGCCGGACACGGAGACGCTCTATGCCGTCGCCCATGGCTACTACAGCGACAGGAGTGAGCTCTTGCAGGCCGACTATAAGCGGGCTGCGCAGGCGACGCGGCTCGCCGCGCGGGAGACGACCCTGCATCATATACTCGAGAGTTACGTCTTCTCCATCGACTGGCTGCTGGGGTTACTCGTCAACAAGACTGTTGCGCCTTTGGTCAAGGCCGGCCGCGTCTTGTCCTACATTGACGCTGCAGAGTACTTTTCAGGCTTGATTCCTTGGGATCACCGTCTTTCGTAGAAGGACATATAATGTTGGGGAAGGGTTAATATTCGTTCAAATACTAGCGTCACACGGGGGTTACGGCTATGGCAGCAGTCAGCAAGTGAAGTAAGGCGGTTATGAGGAAAAGTCTCAGGAATATATTTTCATTCGCAAGAAGCGATAGCATGAGAAAAGTCCGAATTCACCGTCATGCAGTGAGTGCCATGGTAACTATCTATTCGAGTATTTTAGGTATCGTAAATCTGTAGCGAAAGTGAGCAGAGCAAAGGAAGGGCAAGAGAATCTCAACATATGCCAACTATGCTTCGTGTCAAAAAAAAAAAAAAAGAACAATGTATGAAAATGAGAATGAACGAGAAAGAAGACAGCGAGGGAGAAGACAGGCGGTGAAAAGAAGGAGAAAAGATTTCGTGAAGGGGCAAAAGAGAGGGAAGGAAGTGGATAGAATCAAGAATCACCATCCCAACATCTCAAGCGTGGCCTTGGCATCATTCGGCGTCATACTACCCACACCAAGCTGCCTGACCTGAGTACCCTTCCGAAGACGCTGCAAGCCAACGCCAACCTTCCAGGCTTCCTCCTCCTCCAGGACGAAGAGGTACCTCTTCGACCCCTGATCCCTGAGAGTGGCCCGCACGACGTGCAGACCGTGTGCCTTCCAGTCTCCCGTCTGGCCGGACATTGCAGAGCGAGTGTTAGTCGATGACTTGGAAGAACGAAACCTGGACCCGCATTGACCGAGACGGCAGCAGCCGTTGCACGTGCGCACCAGGTCGGTGAGGTAGACGTCTGCCTCCTCGCCCTTGAGGCACGACGCGTCCTCGACGGATGTGCGAGCGTTGCGGGACTGGGCCATCTTGTGGAGCAGATTGGGGGTGGGATGGGAGGACGACTGCGCAGAGGAGCTGGCCCGGGACGACCAATTCTCGCAGTGCGGGGGGCACCATACCTCAACTTGCTTGAGGGTCCAGGCCTTGACGTCCCACTCGCGCTGGGGGACGCCGCGGACATCATCGTCGATGAAGAGGCCCTCTGTCGTGATGCGGAGGATGAGCCCATCCGTCACGCTGCCGACTCCCGAGATGAGCTGGCTGGCCGGCGTCTTGGCGAACTGGTTCATGAAGAGGTACACGCCCGCAATGACAATCTTGTCCGGGTTCTTGGTCGTGTAGGGGCCCCGCATCGAGGGGGGCGGCGAGGTCCGGTGCGTCGTCTGGGAGGGTGCCCATGATGACTCAGAACCGGTGTACGATGAGAACGACTTCTTGCGTGTCGACCTGGGAGGCTTGTCGTAGGGCCGGAACGAGTGCGTCTCCTCGCTCACGTAGGATTTGGCCGTTGGTGGCGGCGGACCTCTCCTCTCCGGGCTGGGGGGAGGCGCGTTTCTGGTCGATGTCGTCGACGGTGCCGGTGAGTGCTTCGGAATGGAGGGAGGTTTACCGTTGGGCCACATGCTCATCTTTTCGCCCACGCCTGAGAAGGCATAGCCGGTATTTTCTCTGGGTTTCTCTGCTGCTGCTGCTGCTGCTGCTGCTGCTGCTGCCGCCGCCGCCGCCGCCGCCTCCTCCTCCTTCTGCTTCTCTTCTCGCTCTCGTTGTTCGCGCTCACGCTGCGCACGTTCTCTCTGCTCGCGATCCTTCCTCTCCTTATCCTGCCTTGCCCTCTCCATCTTTTCCCGTTCGAGCTTGGCAATGGCCTCGATGAGCTCTCTCTTGCGCTGCTGTTCTCTATCGGCTGCCTCTTTCTTGAGACGCTGTTCCCGTTCGGCCGCCTCCCTCTTGAGTCGTTGTTCCCGTTCGGCCGCCTCCTTCTGGAGTCGTTGTTCCCGTTCGGCCGCCTCCTTCTGGAGTCGTTGTTCCTCCTCGGCTGCCTCCTTCTTGCGCCGTTGCTCTGCCTCGATTGCCTCCTTTTCGCGCCTCTTCTTCTCCGCTTCAGCTTCTCGCTGCTGGCGTTCCTTGGCCTCCTTGGCACGTAGCTCAGCCAGCCTCTTAGCTGTCTCCTCACGGCGCTTCTGCTCAGCCTCTTTGGCCTTGCGCTCCTCTTCCTTTCTACGTGTCTCCTCTCTAGCCTTTTCCCATGAGTCCTTGTATTGGTCGCGAGCCTTCTCCCAGGTAGACTTCGGTGTGTCCGCTTGAGGCTGGGCCTTGGGAGGCTCCTTCTTTGGAGTGTCGGGTCTGGGAGGTTCATTCTTTTGAGTGTCGGGCATGACAGGCTCGGTCTTTGACGTGTCNGGCTGGGCCTTGGGAGGCTCCTTCTTTGGAGTGTCGGGTCTGGGAGGTTCATTCTTTTGAGTGTCGGGCATGACAGGCTCGGTCTTTGACGTGTCGGGCATGGGAGGCTCAGCTTTCGGAGGGTCGGGCTTGAGAGGCTCCTTCCTTCGCGCGTCGGGCTTGGTAGGCTCCTTCCTTCGCGCGTCTGGCTTGGTAGGCTCCTTCCTTCGCGCATCGGGCTTGGTAGGCTCAGCCTTTGATGTGTCGGGCATGGGAGGCTCAGCTCTCGGAGGGTCGGGCTTCGGCTTCGGTTGTTCTTGTCTGCGTGTTTGGGGTGGAGGTGGTGCCTCCTGCTTTGGGGCCTGGTAGGGAGGAGAACGGGCCCCTGACCGTGGCGGCGGTGGTGTGTTCGAACGAGAATAGTATCCCCCGCTGTGCTGCCTGCCATAAGGCGGTGCACCAGGGTCGCCACCCCCAAAGGGTCGCTGCCCTCCACCGGGGGGAGTGCCATGCGGAGGCGGCGGAGGGGGCACATCATCGTTTGGGGGGGCATGCGGGGGCGGTGCCCTGCCGAATCCAGCGGAGCCTCCAAAGGATGCGTCGGGTTTGGGCTTGCCGAAGCCAGAGCCAAACGGCGGGGCACCCTCCTGCTGTGTGCGGCCGATGGCCCATGAACCGAAGCCGACGCCCAGCACCAGCATGACTACACCGACGTCGCCAATGCCTTGGAAGCTCTCCCACCAGACGCGGAAGGCGGGGCCCATGGTCTGGCCCAGCACGACGAAGACAAGGGCCGAGGCAAAGCCGGCAACGAAACTGTTCACGTTGGGCTGTAGAGAAGGGAGATACAGAAAGCCGGAGCCGGCCGAGTGTTCAGGGATGACAAAGATGTCATATCTGCCGGGGGGCAGGCCGCCCGACCTAGGAACTCCACCCGGACCGCCATGAGGCGGAGGGGGAGGGGGCACATCGTCCATGGCAGGGTGTGTTCAGTCGGAGGAATGTGTCGAATGGTACGGTAGGTGGGGGAGGAAACTCGACGCGGCGGTTATTGCAAGACCCGGCTTATTGACGTGCGGGGGGAGGAGTCATTAGAGGTCATGGAGTCGTCGAGAAGCTGGAGACAGTTGGAGTCAGTCGACTGGACAGATCAACATCGTAACGTTACCGAGATATGCTCGGTACTCACAATTGGGCATAGAGCAGGAGGAACAGGGCTGGACACCAAAACAAACACACAATGCTCGCTATGATGCAGAGGGCAAGGAAGAAGAAGACGAACAAGAAGACACGATAGTTGAGAGATGGGATAAAAGGGGAGTTTCCCCCACGAAGGAGGCTGAGCAATAGCTTGTCCAAAGCTCAGAGAGCGAAATTGTCTTGTTCTTCGTCGTCGTCGTCGTCGTCGTCATACAACAACGACAAATGTCAACAAAGAGGAATTTTGTTAGAAAAGTGTGTGAGACAGGAAGCACTCCGGGAGCAGCCGGAGAGGTTGCTATGGATGAGGGGAAGGGACAGGTATGTAAGAGTAATGGGCCACACAAAAAAAGCAACAAAAAAAAATTTGAACAATTGAAAAATTAATTGAAGGGAAGAGAAAAGGAAAATATTTTGAAAGTATGACTCCATAATAAAAGAAAAAAAGAAAGAGGCACCGTCATCCCCCCAGGGACCCTTGATTGTTTACTTCCCAGGATTGGATGAGAGGGACGAGGAAAGGGGAGCTACGAGAAGTGGGGCAGACAGTATGTGTGCCAAGTGGGTGGTACTTTCCTTGCCGACTTTTGTCCCCCCACACGCACGGGCGGAGCCCATTTTACTTGATACAAGCCCTCTCTAGGTAGCAGGAATTTTTTTCTTAACTAATGTATGATGCCTGTAGGCTATAGGCCATAGGCTATAGGCTATAGGCTCTGTAGGACCTAGGTAACACCTACGACGAGGGGTCATTACGTAGGCTGGGGGCGTTGCTGTTGGGGACTGCGCCGGCTGGTATGACTTACTCCGTACAGCCTACGGAGTACAGATTACAGCTACCAGCACCGCTGTACTCGTATGGAACCCGCGGAGGATGGAGCTCCCTGCCCCGTAGCGCTCCGTGCTGTCACTGGCTGCCACGAAGCCCGGCCATTAGCCACCGCCTCCTGCAAGCTAGCCGCCCTTCCGCATATCCATCACACCACACACTATTTCTGCTGCTGCTACTGTCGTTCATTGCAATGTTATTGTAGAGTGGTATTCCTTCACAGTCGGGGTGTGATGATACCACCGTGATACTGTTATCAGCAGTTCCCCTCCCCCCCTCCCCCTCCCCCTCCTCCCATTACGCGCAAACATGCAGTTCGATTCACCTTGAATGCGGTGGTTCAGATGAAGGTTGCCATGTGCATACGGTAAGGTAACTTCTGCCGACGTGGGAGGAAGTCTCCATCCTCCGTATACCGCCAAGAGGGTAAACAGACAGCACCGCCTCCAGGCAACTGGGTCTCTCCTACTCCATACGGATACCCGAGCATCAATACTAGCAGCATGCACTAGTGGTAGTACTCCGCAATGATGCCGCTTGGCACCATCACCGCCAGTTCATATTCAACAAAATGTACAGACTACTCGGGCAGGTGCTAATCGTATATATGCATTCTTGTACTGTAGAGAGTTATGACGTGAAGAGACGGTATAAAACATGAAACCCGTCATATCTGGCATAAAGATGGGGGGGGAAAAAAAGAAAAAAAAAAGAAGAAAAAAAAAAAGGCCCTCGATAATTTCCCAATGATATCCGATACGAAAACAGAAATGCCGGACTGAGCTCAAAAATGCACAGAACAGAACAAGAAGGACAGGCTAAGCAGATGAGACAGTAAGAGAGAGGAGAGTATTCCATGTCTATCAGAAGGGCGTGAAAGCAGTAATCATAATCTGTGCCACCCAGACTGCCCCGGTGACAGCACTGCTCAGTAGACCAAAGGTATTAAGCCCGGCCTCGACGGACAAGAGCAGGGCTCTGATGGCCGTGCTTAACACCCAGCCGGCGAGTCAGAACTTCTTGAGCCTCGCGTTGCCCACCCTGACCTTACCCTGGACGCGATCGGTGTCGTCGCCGAGCATGTCCAGCATCTCCTTCTGGCGCTCGGCCTCCTCGCCGATCTGGATGCCCAGCTCCCTCTGCCGTCGAATCACGGCGGCAAGCTGGCTGACGTCCATGTCCTGCTGTTCGAGCTCTTGCCTCTGCAGTTGCAGCACACCCTGATTATCCAGTTCCCTGGTCTTGTTCGTCTCCGGCAGCGGAGCGCCCAGCACCCTGCCGCCGCTGCCGGCTCTCGACGAAGATGCGCCCGCTCCTCGTAGAAGCTCGGCCTCGTCCGCCGCAGCGGCGGAGCTGCTGGATGGCGTGCTGCTGGCCAGCTTCTCCAGCCCGTCACGCTCCATCCTCGCCGCGGCGACGAGGTCTCTCCGCCTGCGCAGCTCCCCCTCGCCCACCCTCTTGGTCTTCTGCATCTTGGCCAGCCCGTCCGTGAGTGTGATGATCAGCGTGCCGCTCTTGACCAGGGCCCTCTTGGCCGAGGCACCGGCCTCGATGGCCGCCGAGCTGTCCGCGCTGTCCAGGGCGCCGTCCCGTCGCGACAGGCTCTGCCTCGCATCCTGGAGGCAGCCCTTCAGCTCTCTCTGCACGTCGAGCCAGGTATGCGGGTCAGCTGCCCCCGCCGCGGCGTTGCCTACGGTCCCGCCCGCCGACACGGCGGAGCTGCCCGAGCTGTTGGGCAGGTTAAGAAATCCCCGCCACCCGGCTGTGTCACGCCACCGGCGGTCTGGCGACTCGGCAATCACGCGCAGGTACCGCTCCAGTCCGACCCTTCGCTGCTCTGCCAGCTGCGGAGACGTCACGGTCGACTTGAGCCAGTGCTTTCCAGGCAGGGGCTCCGGAGGAGGCGCGCCCACCTGTTCCGTCAACGTTGCGTGGAGTCGTGAGAAGTCCGAGTATCGCTTCTGTACCACATATGACCGGAGAGGCAGGCGGAGTGTGATGTTGTACAGTGTGAATGGCTTGGATGAGCCGATTCTGCCTACACTCGTCGAAGGAATGCCAATCTCGGGTGGCGGTGCCATGATTTCGTCGCCGGTCTTTCTTCGCTCTTTCTTCTCTTGTATCTCTTTGAACGCTCGCGGAGAGTTCCCGTCGGGATGTCGATCTGTTGATTCACCGACGCACTCACTTCCTATAAGAGGTTGAAGGGTATGGGGGGTTTATCTGAGGATGAGCGGCAGTCGGCGTGCGAGCGAGTGTTGGTGTGTTCAGGGAGAGAATTGTCTTTTTGCTTGTAGACGCTGTTGGCGTGCATTATAATCATCGGATCAGGCGATGATGCAAGCGTCAGGCGCTACCGCCAAAACAGTAGACCCTGCTATTCATATCGCCGTATGGCTGAGCGCGTGCACGACCCGTTAAAGGCATTATTCTCCTAAACGTATACCGCAGAATCCCAGGGCCCAGGCCCAGAGAGACAACGCCGTAAGCCCCGGGACCCTGGCAGACCTCTGTACGCGCTAATCCCTTTGGGTCAGCGGTCGTCTCCCATGCTCACTGGTGCCGTTGTTGAGCTGCCACGTACGAAGTACGGATACTGCTAGTAATCACGTCCACGCGATTGACTCGTTGTCTTGGTGATCCATCCTCTGTCGTCCTATGGGACTGTCAGGTCACGGAAAACAAAGGTATCAACCCGGCTTGCCAACACACCAATGTCCCACTGGTATATCCCCAGACTCTCTCGACGTTGGCGACATAACCGTGGACACATACTTCCAGGCCCACTGCCTGTAGTAAGCACACGTCAAATGAGCACAGCGCCTGCATACTCTGCAAGAGCAAGCAGCAGCTGAAGTCGAGGAGGGAAGCACTAAAAGGAGTACGGAGTACAGATCTGTACACATCATAATACATACAGGAGTCAACGTAGTATTGGTCCCAATTTTATCCGCTGATGCTCCGTATCAGTGGTGTTTGGTACGCCATCATCGCCGATGTATTATTGACTTGCAAGTAGGGAGGAAACGCTGAATGCCGGTTGCCTTGGGGTCATATTTCTACCACGGGTGGGTAGATCATGTAGCTGCGGACGTGAAATTCTACGAGAAAGGCGTACGAGTACCTGTATAGCTGTGAAAGCGGAGCACCTGTAGCCACGGGATGAAAATGACCTGGCTACTAAGTAGTATTATTGTTAGTACTACTTGGTCTTTGGCTGTATGAGCATCATCTTCCCTGATCTTCATTCAACAATTATGTATATCAGGGCTCAGGCATATGCTCGCCATGCGTAGCAAGGAGCCGTGCACATCTATGCAACCAGGCCTGGCTGACTTTCCGACTTTCCCAACACCCTCGCTCTTCTTCCCCGCCCGGCTTCTTTTTGTCCTGTTCTCTTCTGCGTTTTACATCACTCCCTCTCTCTCCCTCTTTCGGGGTTTGCTCCCTGCAGTGAACAGCATCGACTCTTTCTATTTTCTCGTTTCTGCCTTCTCTCCTTTAAAACGTCTCCTGGTCATCGACGACCTCGCCCTCGGCAGGGATCTCGAAACCCTCCTCGGTCGAGTAGAGGATGGCCTGGATCTGCCTGATGAGTCCGTCCTCCTGCTTCTCGATCTCCGGGTCCTCGTCAACGGCCTGCTGGATGAGGAGCTCGATGTCCCGCAGCTTGCTAAAGTAGAAGTCGCGTTCCCTCTCTAGACCGACAACTGTCTCCTTGAGCGTAGCCACTTCCTGCTGCAGAGCAGCCGTACCGGGGCCGGCGGCTTTGGCCACACGAGGACCGCCGCTGGGAGTCACGCCACCTCTCCGGGCACCGGAGCCGGTCGACGCCACGCGGGGAGCACCGCCTCCTGCCGGGAGAGCTCCGCCTTTTCGCCGCGCGACGGCATCGTAGTCGTGGTCGGGGAAGTTGAGGTCCCAGAACTTCTTGGTCCACTGCAGGAACTCGAGGTTGTCCTGCATCTTGCACTTGACGAGCGATTCCACGGGGATCGGCTTGTCGATCTGGTGCTTGGCGAAGATGTCTACGGAAGTGATCCGACCTGTCAGCCACACCCAGCTACCAGAAGCCAGAAAGAGATCCTGAACCGGGGGGGGGGGGGGGGGGCGGGAGAGGGGAACTACACGTACTCTGAAGAACTTTGAAGTTCTGAATGTAGGCATATTCTGAGTTGACGTTGAACTTGACCCTCGACATGGGAACATCCATGTAGATGCTGTCAAAAACTTGGCAGAGGGCAGCGCTATTATTTGTGAGACGCGGTCAGATTCTTCTTTCTCGTCGGTCGGGTACACGTCCCCCCATTTTTTTAATTTTTTTTTTTTTGTTCGGACACCGTGGGCGGGGGAGGGGTAGAGGAGAAAGGGGTTCCGAGGAGGCTCACCCAGTACCGCATTGCTCAACCTTGGTAATGTTGAGCTGCAGAAGACTGTTTAGCCATTGCACGAGTTCCTGTCTATTGTTAACCGGAGGGTTAGCATCACGTCGTCGCGTCGTTGCGGAGGGGCGAACGTGGCAGGAAAAGGGGAGAGGACCTACCGTGACTCGCCCATCCTGAATGAGGGGTGTGTGTTGTGTTGAGATGAGAGGGACGAAAAAGGGGGGGGGGGGGGGGGGGGGGAGAGAGAAAAAGGAAAAGGGAAGGGTCCGGAGTTTTGGGAGAGAGAAGGAGGGGGGGGGAGAGGGGTTCAGATGAACGAGATGGATCTAGGATAGATGATGTTGTGAGGGAGCGGCGCTTGGCCGGGTTTTCAGTAGAAATCTGTAACAAAACGATGCAGGATGGAGGTGGGATATCGTAAAGGGTAATAAACAAGTTTGGACCAGATAGATGCAGAGAGAAATCGAAAGGCCCAAGTTCGTGCCTCCGAGGCTCCCCCATTCGAGCTCGCCGGCCGGCCAGTTGTGTTTGCGCCATTGCCCGATCAACCGCAGTGGGTTCCCATCTCGGGAAAACAACGGATCCCCCACTACAAGAGTTATAGGAATCACGTGCTTCTCTAGCCCACGCGCTTGGCTTACTACCTACCCGTACTATTACAGATTATACGGAGTACGTCTATACGTAATATTACCTGTCTATATTATCATTACTTTCTTACGGTGGTCCAAGCTCTCTCAAGAACTCGCATGTCAGTACTCCGTAGCCAGCTGTCACAAGGCAAGCACCGCGTCCTGAAGAGTGGGAAAGAGCGGGATGCACAAGACAACCAGCCATTTTACAGGTAATATTACAGCACGAGCAGAGAGCCCCGTCAAGAACTGCGATCAGTTATACCCTAACGGATAGCGGATCAGCCATAAAGAGATATATACCTGACCACTCAGAAGGGTTCTTCCGCACTGCTGCTGTTAGGTTTGCGTCACCGGTGCGCAGCGACAGTCTACCTGTATCAACCGCATCCTTGGCATCGCGGCCCTGCCCTGCTGTCTCTCAATTTACGTTCTCCTCTCCTTCCCAGAACCCCCCTTCTCCCTCGGAAAAGCCCTCAGAGCTTTATGAGGAAGGAGACATGGCCTTGTGTGGGGAAGAAAGGAAGACAAGAGAATCAGTGTATGATATTACATCGCGTCGGCGTCTCGGATGAGGAACGGAGGGTGTTTAGATCTTTTTCCATCACTCTTCCGTTACTTTTTCTAGCAGTTCACTCACTTTCCACTCTTATACCTGTCCTTTTCACGTATTATCTTGTGAGGCTATCACGTCCCCTTCCTTTCGCGCAGCATCGCCTAATACGGTGTATCAACACCCAGTTACCTATCTATGGCCGCCCCTCTCTGCTTCTGACGTTCGACTCTCACCGCCAAATTTTTCAAGTGGCAGAAAAAAAAAAGTATCCACGTTTGTACCTGTACTACCTCTGCTTCAATTTTCACCCTCACGCCCATACATACATAACCTTCCTCTTCTCTCCCCCATAGACAGAGCAGACACAATGGCGCCCAGTGAGAAGAGAAAAGCCGCAAAGGACGACTTCATCTACACTCTGTCCGACGAAGAAGATGCGCCCATAGAAGAAGAAGAAGGGCGGGCAGATGACCCAGAGCCGCCACGAAAGAAGTCCAAGAAGGCCAAGAAAACGACAAAGGCCAAGTCTAGCAAGAAGGATCATGAGGAGGACGATGACGAGGTCGGTGGTGGAGACTTCAATCCGGACTTCGAATTCATGCTGGAAGACCCCGGAGTCGTCGGAGACGATTTCGAGGGCTGGGGCTTCGACGGCGCAAAGAGTGCCATGAAGGCCAGCAAAGGTGTCGACCTCGACGCCATCATCCGTCGCCGAAGGGCCCAAAAGATCAAGAACGGTGCTCCGGAGGAGGGCCACGAAGATGAAGTCGACGGTGAGGCGAGCAGCCAAGAAGGAGAGCTTGCCGACGGCATGGATGTCGATCTCGACGACGGGGACGACGAGGTCCTCGCCGATGACGCGTTTGGCATGAATGTCGCCTCCGATGCCGAGGAAGATGAGGACGAGGAAGATGACGACAGTGGTGACGGTGCTGAAGGAGACGATATGGATGACGACGACCCGGCTTCTGACGATGACTCTGTGGCAACGCCCGTCGACCACCCCGAAGACGACCAGGACTCGGATGCTAGCGATGAGGAGGATGCGGAGGAGGAGGCCAAGAGGCAAGCCTTCTTTGCGCCAGAGGAGAAGGCCAAGCCCGGCAAGAAGGACTCGTCTTCCTTCGTGACCATGTCACTGTCACGGCCCATCATGCTAGGCCTCAACAAAGTCGGTTTCAGCAAGCCAACACCCATTCAAGACAAGACGATACCCATTGCTCTGATGGGCAAGGACATTGTGGGTGGTGCTGTCACCGGTTCTGGAAAGACGGGTGCTTTCATCATCCCCATTCTGGATCGTCTGGTCTACCGGCCCAACAAAGTGCCTACGACGCGAGTCGTGGTCCTTGCTCCCACACGTGAGCTGGCTATTCAGTGCCACGCCGTGGCCACCAAGATTGCCGCCTTCACCGACATCAAGTTCACGCTCGCCGTCGGTGGCCTAAGCCTCAAGGTGCAGGAGGCGGAGCTCCGTCTCAGGCCCGACGTGATCATCGCCACGCCAGGTCGCTTCATCGACCACATGCGCAACTCGCCCAGCTTCAACATCGACACGGTGGAGATTCTGGTTCTCGACGAGGCCGACAGGATGCTCGAGGATGGTTTCGCCGACGAGCTCAACGAGATCCTCACCACCATGCCCAAATCACGCCAGACCATGCTCTTCTCTGCCACCATGACTTCAAGCGTCGACCGCCTGGTTCGCCTGGGCATGAACAAGCCTGTTCGCATCATGGTCGACGCCCAGAAGAAGACCGTCGGAACCCTCGTTCAGGAGTTTGTCCGCTTGCGCCCCGGACGCGAAGACAAGCGTCTCGGATACCTCGCACATCTGTGCAAGACGCTCTACACAGAGCGCGTTATCGTATTCTTCCGTCAAAAAAGGGACGCCCACAAGGCCCGCATCATCCTCGGCCTCTTGGGAATCTCGGCTGGTGAACTTCACGGAAGCATGAACCAGACAATGGTAAGTGGTCTTTCGCCACACAGAGGCGTGCACATCCGTATATGTACACGGCGGAAAGCTGACCCATGACCACAGCGTATTGAAAACGTCGAGCTGTTCAGGGACGGCAAGGTGACGCACCTTATGGCCACCGATCTTGCTTCTCGTGGTCTGGACATCAAGGGCATCGACACCGTCATCAATTTCGAGGCCCCGCAGTCCCTCGACATCTACGTCCACCGTGTCGGTCGTACGGCGCGTGCTGGCCGCCGCGGAACGGCGATAACACTTGCGGCCGAGGCGGACCGCAAGGTGGTCAAGTCTGCCGTCAAGGCGGCCAAGGCTCAGGGCGCCAAGGTGGTCAGTCGGACCGTTGACGCCGCAGAGGTGGACAAGTGGCAGGCACAGATTGACGGCATGGATGGCGAGATTGAGGACATCATCAAGGAAGAGAAGCAAGAGCGCCAGCTTGCCCAGGCTGAGATGCAAGTACGGAAGGGCGAGAACCTGATTGAGCACGAGAAGGAGATCAAGTCCCGCCCCAAGAGGACCTGGTTCGAGACGCAGGACGACAAGAAAAAGGCCAAGCAGGCCGGAGACGACGAGCTCAATGGGAAACTGAGGGACAAGCTCAAGCACAAGACGATGGCCGGAAAGCTGAGCAACAAAGACAAGAAACGCCTCGACGCCATGGCCGACCGCAAGGAGGGTCGCGTCTGGATGGGCAGCAAGAAGTCGGCCGCCTCCGAGGCCGAAGCCAGGGCTAGGGATAGCGCCCCCAGAGAACGAGGAGGCGGCAGGGGAGGCGGCAGAGGAGGCGGCAGAGGCGGAGGCAGAGGTAGAGGCAGGAGGGGAGGTAAAAGGGGAGGCAAGTAAAGGAAGGGGGTATGGGTTCTGGTGTTCACGGCGTCTGCTTGTCGGGAGGCCTTTTCTCTGCACACGAGGCGCAACCAGTCTTCTCACATGCTTGAGATGATCGCCGCTTGTAGAAATACACTGTTTTTCTGGCAGTTTTCGTATAATAAAAACCTCGGTTTACTTGAATCCACGTTGACGCATATTCTACCTGACGGCCAGGTAATTGAGCAACATCATACATCATATTACAAAGCTACAAACAAGTCTCCATTCAGTCCATCTCATACTCAAACAATGTACTCGCAAGATACGAAAACAAACAAGCCCACTAAGAGTATTGACGTTCTCTACATGTAGTTCTGCTTGTCAAGCGGTTCATTCATCACCATTACTGATTAGTAATATAGGGTAATATCAAGACAGACCAGGTCGGCCAAGTGGCAGCACGACACACGAAATCGTTGAATTCTCTCTCTCCTCCTGACCATTCCCAGCTGTCAGTAATCATCTCCCTTCCCGACCAGCCGGGTCCGACGGTCCATCGTCGATAGAATCAACCGTGTTATCCCGATACACGAGGGCAGTCAGACCGTCATCCATTTTGCCACCCCGCTGCCATCCCATCCGAGCTGCAGAGGATTTTGTGGACTTTACCAGGGGACCAGAGGAGTTCCTCGGAGCTACGTAGTGATAGCAAAGCTCCCCTCCCCACCACGGACGACTGCATAATACGAAAAAAACAACACACACCGATATATCCGGGAGAGCATCTCGTTTCCAGGAAGAAAAAGGAGAGAGAGCGCGGAGAGGAAGATTTGAGGAAGATTTAGGAAACTAGAGACTCAGAATCACCAAGCTGGCTCCCTTTGGATTCTCTGGTCGAGGCCGGCTGCGTCCCTCACGATATCTCCGCGAGAGCCTACTCAACCTCCACCTCGACACCCTACCTCAGCTCAGACGCCGCTTTCAGTCGAGGATATACCGCTTCATAGTTGTGCGTCAGCGCCGTCGCGACCAGGGGAGACGCGCCGTCGACCTAGTTGCTCGGTACAGCCGACGGCTGCTGCTGGGACCGTCGTCGTCGCAGCGTCAACGCCGCGCCACCACCCCCAAAGATGCGCGAGCGCCCGTCACCGGCAACGATAGAACAACGGGATATTACGGGAACCTGCCGACGACGAGCGGACCGGGAAAGACGGGGTACGGAGCAGCAGCACACACAATGGACGAACCGACTAGCGGTGGCACGGCGCCAGGTGAGCGAGGATACCGCCGCATGAGGCTGGCTGCCATGGCGGGGAATCTGTACAGATCAGGCCAGCAGGCCGTGAGCGGTATGAAGGAGCAGTACGCGCAAACCATGGGACCTGTGGAAGGCGGCGGCGACGGACACGGAAGGACAAGTATTCCGGGCGCGTTTCCCGACGTCGAGATCCACGTCCAGGGCCACCAGCAGATGGTGCTCTTTCCGTCCTACGCGATAAGACACATCAAGAGGGACTGGGACAGGTTCGAGCAGATGCTGTCTTCACAACACGATGCCAACGGCAGCATGGGTGCAGCAGCAGGCGACGAGTCGGCCGCCAAGGATGGAGTATACTGGCGCCAGGAGTGGGAGAGGCACGAGGATGAGAAGGCCGTCGTCGACGTCGACGTCAGAGGGTGGATCTACTCACCGCAGCTGGGACCCGTGACCAGGAGGAACAGGATGCTCATCGGGCTCGCTCGCCAGCTGAGCGGTATCCCGCCGCCTAGGAATGACACGCCTGCCAGCAACAGCGAGGGTGGAGGCTCCGAACCGGCGCCGGACAGCCTCCGCGCCCACCACCAGATGCACGAGGCGCAGCGGGAGCAGGAGAGGATCGAGCGCGAGGCGGCGCAGATCGAGCGTCGCGGGCGGGAAGAGGAGCGCGTGGCGTTCCGCGGAGGATACAGCGAGAGGCCCCGGCCCGGCCCGGACGCCGCCTCCAGGGCGACGACGCGGAGCGAGCCCAACTCTGCCCCGGTGAGCCCGACACAGTCGGCATTGGCATACGGCGGACCGCAGCCCAACGAGATGAGCGAGGCGGAGCTAGCCATTGCGAATGCCAACCTGATGGCGCGCATCGCGCCGTTCATGACGACGCCTCTGGTGTCGATGCCCGTCACCGTCTTCTTCTACAACGAGACGCGGTCGCGGTCACGAACCATCATGACCAACGATGCAGGCCACTTCAACCTGCGCGCGGCGCTCGACTTTGTGCCCACGCACGTCAAAGTGCTCACCAACGAATCGCTGTCGGCCATCAACAAGGTGGCCATCACGGAGCCGAAGGGGATCAGCCTCATCAGCGACGTCGACGATACGATCAAGCGATCCAACATCTCGGGGGGTGCCAAGGAGATCTTCCGCAACACCTTCGTCCGCGACCTGAAGGACCTGATGGTCGACGGCGTTGCGGGCTGGTACAACGAGATGCACCGCATGGGCGTCAGCATCCACTACTGCTCCAACAGTCCCTGGCAGCTGTACCCCGTGCTGAGCACCTTCTTCAAGGCCGTCGGACTACCGCCCGGGTCACTCCACCTGAAGCAGTACTCCGGTATGCTCCAAGGCATCTTTGAGCCGGTCGCCGAGCGCAAGAAGTCTACGCTCGACCGCCTCCTGCGTGACTTCCCACAGAGGAAGTTCATCCTCGTTGGTGACAGCGGCGAGGCAGACCTGGAGGTGTATACTGAGCTTGCGCTTGCCAACCCGGGCCGCATCCTCGCCGTGTTCATCCGCGACGTCACTACAACCGAGCAAGCGGGTTTCTTCGACAACTCCTTTGGAGCGAGCAGTACGAGTGCCTTACCCCGCAGACAGTCCGGTCCGCCGCCCAACGACGGTCGCAACCGCTCAGGAACGCCCCGACAGCAAACGTCTCCGAGGCTAGGGGCCCGGCAGCAGGAGAAGCCGCGTCAGAACTCGGGTCCCGTCATGGGTGACCTGATTGATCTGTCAGAGCCCGCCACCGTGACCAGCCACAGTGATAGCAAACCTGCTGGGTCGGCAAATGGACGCAAGCTGCCGCCGCCGCGACCAGCCAAACCAGCTGCCCTGCGAAGCGCGCCGTCTCTCGTCGGTCTTGGACAGCAGCAGCAGCAGCAGCAGCAACGGCAACGGCAACGAGGCCCCGCATCGGTCCCTCCCCTACCAGCGAGGAAGCCGCTGCCACCCTCCAAGACGACATCATCTACGGGAGCAGAGGCAGGGGCAGATTCCCCACCCCCTCCCCCGCCACCCCGACGACGCAGCTTCTGGAACAGCAATGCGGACGTCGATGAGCAGCCTCTCCCTCCGCCGGCTGTAGGCACAGCGTCAGCGGCCTACAGCCGGTCCCGTCCCGAACCCAGGACGAACAAGTGGTCCCCCGCCGCGTCGCCGGATTCTTCACCCACGCTAGGCCCGCAAGTCCCTAGGAAGGTTGAGCTGTGGACTAGGCGGCTGTCAAGGGCACATGAGCAGCTAGACCATCTTGGCGTGCTGCTGTATACGTGGCGCACGGGCGGGGATGTGGTCGAAGAGGCGGTGGGGATAGTTGAACAGGCTAAGAGGAAGATGGGTATGTAGGGCGCGAAGGAGGGACTGTATATTTACGTGGATATATGCTCGCCTGGGCACTCTTACGATATCTGTTCTTTTTCTTTTTTTTAGCACTTTGGATGTATCGAGCAACACATTCCCATTTTCTTCCTTTAGAACTATAAGGAGACACGACACATTCTTCGTTTCTTCGCTGCACAAGTACAGACATTGTTGAGAAACACACGAGGATGAAGAAGATCAATATACAAGGAGAGGAATAATGAGAACTTGACTCGGAGCATTATACGTACAGCCCAAAAAGTCGTCCATCACTCCACCTCGAGAGCCATGGCTATACCAGCGTCTCGATGCCGGGGTGCATGGCAGTGCAGCAGCCACAGACCGGGATCGTCCACCCGTAAACGCAGCACCGCATACCCTATCGTTTGGACGTACACGGTATCCTTCTTGACGAGGTTGATGAGGTTATAAGCCCCTCTAACGGGTTCCCTGGTCTTGTCGTACGGGCTGTACGCGTCCCAGCGGAGCATGTCAGGTTGAGGCAGGGAGACGGCAAGAAGGTCGTACCCGTGCCGAGTCAATCCGTCCGACCTCTTATTCCTCTCTTCATCGGGCCAGGATCAGTTCACCAGGTGGAATGGATGACCTCGCCTCATCAAGGTTTGTGCTTATGACAATGTCCACACAGGGAGAGGAGGCCTCATGGTAGTCCACCAGGGGAACAAAGTGTTGTTCATCTCTATCCCACCAGTCACTCTCGACGCCTATTAGTGGAGGGTCCTGCGTAATCCAGAGTGTATTGTCCACGTAGCCCCTCGGCTTGTTCTCTAGGTGGGCTAGCAGCTGTACTTCTGTATAGACCAGGAATGATCTGATATGGGGCATCCCCGCTGATGGCACCGGGTGCGAGGAAAGGACTCTCGACGGTGGACGTGTCGTATGATGTTGCGAAGGGAGTGAATGCGGCGTTGAAATTCGGACCGGATCGGGAAAGTTTGCTCCGCAGTCAAAGCCAGACTCTTCTTCCTGCAGTACCTGTAGGCCATTCAGCATAGGTACGGGTGAGGAAGAGAGGTGAGAGAGAAGAGATGCAGGATGAGAGGATGTAGGGGGCTTACTCTCCATCAAGAGAGAGTCTGGCGAGGGCTCCATGCCCCAGTGCGTCCAGGTATCGTAGCTGTCCCGGATCTCGGTGGCGGGATTGTGGTACCAGTCGCCTTTGAGGACAGTGTCGTCGCGGTACTCTCTGCTTCTTTGCGTCGCTTTTGGTTCTACTCACCTACAGGTCCGTGGACTGTGAGTGCGCCGTAGAGGCCGTCGGCCCTCATTACTTCGGAGTGGGCGTGCCACCTGTACAAGCTCGCGTGTGTAGGTCTTATATTAGTACATATAAGACGGTGATGTGCGACGGGAGTTTAGGTGTCCAAAGTGACGTCAGGACTATAATTCTGCCACTCAATTATTACCCCTTCCAGCTCAAACTACTTCACCGCCCTCACGGCAATTCAACGTGTCTCTCTTCCACTTCCATCTATCCAACTCTTCCCCCCCTTCCGTTCAAACCCTACGAATCATAAGAAGACAGAATAACCAGGAAGAAATCTCAATCCGCTCCAGATGGTAACCACGCGCCGCTCAGCCGCATCGACACCTGCGCCCTCGGCAGCGACAGAAGCAGACAACATCGACAGCATGGCGGCAGACCCAACACGTCCCCACCCCACCACGTCATTGACACCACCGTACCTCCCCACGAAAGCCGAGCGAATCGTCCTGGTCGCCTTCCCCGTCATCCTGCTATTCGGAAGCCTCTTCTCGGTGCTATCTCCCACGACGCGCGACGCGCCCTACGACCACGTGGCTCAGGCGCACGTACAGGACCCAGCGGTGGCGCCAAGCTACTTTGCTCGCAAGTCCAACGTGTTCAACGTTGTCTTCGTCAAGCAAGGGTGGGCATGGACGACGGCGGCCGTGCTCTTGCCGGTCCTGACACATCCCGCCATGGCTGCTACGCGTGTGAGGGTCGTCGCGCGCTGGGCCGCCGTCACGGCGTGGTGGTTCTTCGTCACGCAGTGGTGCTTCGGGGCGCCCCTCATCGATCGTGGGTTCCTGTGGACGGGCGGGGAATGCGAGGCCGTGGCGGAGGATATAGCCGAGGGCAGCGCCGGGCTGGGAGGCATGGTCACGTCGGTCGCCTGCAAGGCCGCGGGGGGCAAGTGGAAGGGCGGGCACGACATCTCCGGTCACGTCTTCCTGCTCGTGCTCAGCACGCTCATGATCGTGTCCGAGGTCGGCTGGGCTGTCCTGCGCTACTCGGGCTACGCCGCCGACACGAGGGCTGTGGTAAAGGCTGACGGGTCCGTCGAGGCCGCTGAGGCAGAGGCCGTCACGCCTGCGGGAGAGGGCCGCGGCAGGACCTGGCTCGGAGTCGGTGGGCAGTTTGCGTCCGCTGTCGTCGCGCTCAACCTCTGGATGGTTCTCATGACGGCCATCTACTTCCACACGTGGTTCGAAAAGGTAGGCATCTCAACCCAACTTGTGCGTCCGGTGAGGAGGAGTCGTTAACACACGCACCTGTGCAGTTTACCGGACTATTGACCGCTTTTGTGGGATTCTACGTCGTCTACATCGTCCCACGATTCGTACCGTCTGTACGCGGAGTCCTCGGGTTGCCAGGCATATAAACAAGGGTCCAGGGAATYSWGGGGGGGGGGGGGGGGGGGGGGGRGGGGGCTAAGAAGGAGTAATCTGTACACTGGTGGCGGTATATTGTTGCATAATATCGATGTTTATAAGGTGGGAGACCGATGCGCGACAATACAATTCGTGAATAAACCAGCACATGATAGGAATCCAAACCTGCCATTCCTCGTTAGCACGGAGATGCGATGTTGGCGATATAGAGAGGCCTGGTTTGAACAAGAGAAGAAATGACACTTGACCTGTTCCGCACGGTTGCGTCCCACGGTGACTTTGTCAGCGAGTCTTTGTTTGCTTAATTGCCCCGCCTCCACCCCGCGGCTTTCATCCAGCCCTGCCTCACCTGCCACAACCTCTTCATCTCTTTCCTCTACCCCATCCCACTGAGGACTCGACTCGATCAATTCTTCCACCTAGCACAGATGGCACGCGTAAAAGCTCCCCCGCAGCTTCCGGAGCTCGTCAAGACGGCCTTTGCCAACGCCCTACGCGACGACGCCTTGCACTTTTTCCCAACACAAGCGACTCTCGTAACCGTCAACTCGACGCCGGTAAGTCTGCGGCCGAACCCCCCCCCCCCCCCCCCCCCCCCCCCCCCCCCCCCCCCCCCCCCCCCCCCC
>NW_023336213.1:162339-172666 GCF_012550715.1 Geosmithia morbida
AACCATTCCTCGTCAACTAACCACAAGGTGAGTCCAGTTCCAACTGCGCTTCTCCCCGTCCCTAGCCAATAAGCCCAAGGGCCCGCCGCGCGAACCGTCGTCCAAACCGTTCGACCCGTTCGACGACCCACCCGCGCCGCTACGCATAGCAGACCTAGAGCCGGCGCACGTCCTCGTGCTGAACAAGTTCGCCGTCGTGCCGGAGCACTTCATCCTCGCGACGCGCGCGTTCAAGCCGCAGACGCACCTGCTCGAGGCGGACGATCTGGCTGCCACGCAGGCTTGCATCGCGGCGTACCACGACCGCGGACAGGAGCTGTTCGCCTTCTTCAACTGCGGGCAGCACTCCGGTGCCAGCCAGCCGCATAGGCATATCCAGCTTCTGCCCGTGGAGCGCATGAGAGATGGCCTGGAGCAGGGCGGTGGCGCGTGGTCCGTCCTGGTCGACGGGCTCGGGTCGCCCTCTGCTAGGCCGCCGTTCGCCGTGTTCACCGAGAGCATCAACCTGGACACGTCGGAGGGAGAGCTTCACGACGCGTACATCCGGCTATATCGACGGGCCGTGTCGGCCGCCACCGACGGACAGCGGGGGGACGCGCCCGACGAGGGAGAGACCCTGGTCAGCTATAACCTCGCCATGACCAAAAGCACGCTCGCGCTGGTGCCCCGAGTCGCAGAGGGCGGTAGGGTTACGGACGACAAGGGAGACGTTGTTGGTTCCCTGGCACTGAATGGAACGGTCCTGGCTGGTACGGCCCTCGTCAAGAGTGAGGCTGAGTGGGATGCGCTGAGGGGAAATAAGGATGAACTTGCTGCTATCCTGAGTCACATTGGCATTCCCGTCGAAAAGGTCAGGTTGTAACATTTCCATCGTGTTTCCTCTGTCCCCCATATTCTTCAACATGATTCATGAATACGTAATGCATGATGCCCTCCCTCCTTTCCAACCCTAGAAATTCGCCAAGTCGTGATGCACGGAACGGCCAATCAGGGCCTAATCATTCCTCGTCAACTGCTCCCACTTCTTTCGGCAAGCCATGACCCCAAACGGATAGGAGATTCCCCTCTCGCCAATATCCTTGACGACATCGGCCCACGAGATTCTAGCCAGACCATTCTTGCGCATCTTGATAGACCGGCCCACCGCCTCAGTGAGGAGCTCTTCCTAGGAGGGGGGGGGGTCAGCGGCGATGAGCGGATATATAAAGCGGGAGTGGGAAGAGAGCTCACGTCCTGCCGTGTCCACTTGGATCTCCCCTTCTTCTTGGTCGACAAGAGAAGTCTGTACCGTCCACGGAGCGTCGACTCCGCCTCGGGGAGGTTTCCCAACCTCTTGACATCACGGTACTTCATCCCCCCCGCACGGCAGCGCATGAGGAACTCGTCTCTCCGGGCCCGCTCGGCGTCGACGCTCCGCGGAGTCGGGGAGGACGTCGGCCCGGGGAAAGGCGGCAGCTGCTGTCGTGTCGGCTGCGCGTCCACGGGCGAGCAGGGGGATGACGATGGTGTCGATGGTGTTGTCGTGCCGGCCCAGGGGAGCAGGAGGTGTTGCTGGGAAGGTAGAGGGTTCGCAGGACTTGGGATGGCTGCATTGCTGTCGGCGTCCCACCAGTCGGAGGGTAGCCACATGCTCATGTCGACGGGGAGAGGGAACGGAGGTGCTGGGGACGTGTTGCTCCTCCAGAAGGGGGGCTGGGCTGCCACGTCTTCGTGGTAGGCGCTGTTGATGAGGGAGTTGGTGTCGTGGCCGGCACATGTGGGATGTACGTGGTCGGCGTATAGTGTGCTGCCCGTCCCCCCGTAGGATGCGGTGGTCTCGTCATGGGGTTCCACTGCTCCGAGGCCGTGAATGTTACTGCCCCAATCGAAGAGGGGGCTGTGGATGTTCTTTTTTTGTTGGTTTGTTTGTTTACAGGTTGGGCTAGTATCAGCATGGATGGTGGTGAGAGTGTAGTGTATCGCGATGTTTACCTGTGATGGTACCTCGCAGTATTCGCCGTCCATGATGGCACACGCATACAGACAAGGATGGAATACACAATGCTTCGACACAGCACCTTCTTCTATCTTTGTCTTGGAGAACGAAACAGTGAGGAGGAAGGAGGCTTATTGGCACGCCGACAAAGAAGCGGGAATCCGACATCAGCTATATATCCACGACTTCCTATACGGCTTTACTCACAAAGTACTCTTCTCCTATCCTGCCCTGTCCTGTCCTGTCCTGTCTTCACCGCTCCAAGGAACGCCAGCTAGCAACTGGCTCGCTGCCGTCTCCCGCCTCATGAGGCGACTCTGGCACATTGATGCGTCAGGTTATATGCTCCACGGTCTGGGCTCATGGCTGGACCGCGCAGGTCAGGAAGAGGGGTCTCTCTAGGGTTTGCTTCGACTGTGGGCCGTCCGTCTATTGTTTATACTACTATTGAGTGACTGGTGATACCTGGTTAGTTTTCTCGTCCACGGATACAAGAAGAGTATGTTGGGGGAAGGGGGGGAGGGAGCGCATCCATCCCATGTCTCCCGTGTGATGTATGTGTGCACCCAAAGGGAGGTTGCATGTGCGTAGGCTGAAATTGCAGCCGACGGGTTGGGTGCTCATGACATGTTAGCAGGCAGTATTTCTGCTAGTCATTTCTTCTCGGTATCATCATTCCTCCTCCCCGTGTTTTCCCTCTCTGCGTCTAGAGTAGGAAGATGCGGGTGATCCGTAAGGTGGGAAGAGATCCTTCAACGAAGGCGCACGGGACAGGAAGAAGATGATGGAGGGGAGAGTCAGTATAGAAACATGATGTGATGTGGAAGAAAGCAGAGTCGATAGAATGTCAAACGACAGATGTTCGGTGTGTAGCTAACCGATAGGGCAGAGCGGTCACGGTTCCGCCGAGCCCCGTGGCGTTGTTGTGTACATTGTGCTCCCACACCAATTTGCAGGTGCTTGGTGAAGGAAGTCCTTCTCTCGAGATGCTGCGTGATTCTATGCATGCCTATGTATATAAGCAGTGCAGCATTCGTCGACTGTCATTAAGAGTATCCGTCTGCAATACTGTGTGCCGGTGGTGGTACTTGTGATGAGAAGAGAAGAGAGAAGAGAGCTCTCTTGCGTATTCTCTATGGAATGTACTTGGAGGACAGAATGGAATGACAAAAGAAAAGATGAATAAGAAAACATTGCTCTTCGCCTCGTACAGAAAACGCCCATGGAATACAATAGTCATGTCCCAGACACATCGAGGCAGAAACCCAAGACAAAGATGGGGGGAGAATAAGGACATGTATAAAAAAACAACAGAGAAAAGGGACGGTGACTGTATGTCTGCATGACAATAATAACAGCAAAAGGAAAGAACAGGAGGAAAGAACAGAAAGACAGAGACAGAAAAGGAACGGAAATACCCTAAGCCCAAACCAAAAGTCATGAGTCTAATCCTCCCACTCCTCGTCGAGCTGGTCAATGAGTGCATTCCTCTGGTCCTCCTGGTCGCTCTCTCGCGAGTTATGGACAGCGCTGCTGTTCCGGAGAGACGAGTATCCCCTTCGGCCCGGAAGACAGCGGGCACAAGAGAAGATGGCGATGATGAATAGATCCTACAAGGGGGGATGTATGTCAGCCCCCTTGCGCGTTTGTTTTCGTTCGGATTCCCAACTTTCCCTTCTTCTCTCTTTCACCTTTTTCAGATGTATAAATACAATATAGACAGACAAAAAAGAAAGGAAGGGGGTAGATTCGAAAAGAGACAAATATATATATATATATATATATATATAGAGAGAGAGAGAGAGAGAGAGAGAGAGAGAGAGAGAGAGAGAGAGTCTCAAGGCAGGCCAGACTTGAGTCGGGGGTCACCTACAGAGACAAAGCTCCAAATGCCAGCCCAGAGACTGAAGTTGGGAAGCTGGCGCCAGCCGCGGGCATTGTTAATGGTGCGGTTGTAAAAGATACCACCGAGGAGGTAGACGAGGATGGCGACGAGGACGATGATGCCAAAGATGCTCCCGGGACCCACGCTGCCGGGCCTGTGGGGTTCGGCGGCGGGGCAGGCGTGGATGGACCGGGCATCGAAGAAGTAGGCGCACTCGTCCGGGTCGGTGCCGACGAACGAGATGGTGGTGCCCGAGACGGTGGGGTCGCGGTCGCATAGGAAGGAGATGATTGTCGATTTCCTCCTCACCGTGCTGTCGCCCGCCCTGTGCGGGTGCGGAGTGGAGACGAGGTCATCATCTCCATCGCTCCCGACAGCGTCATGCGCCGTGGAAGTCTTGTCGGCGATTACGTCCGGCGAGGCGTCGCGGCGGCGCGCCGTCGTCGTCTTCCCAGCATCAGGTCCGCACGGGGACCCGCCCGTGTACTGGACAAAGAGCTTGCGACCGCGACTGCGGAGATCCATGGATCGGGAACTGTCAGAGGCGAATCAGTATTGTCTTCTTCTTTCCATTATTCCCCCTGTCGACTCCACAGGCTTTCTCTCTCTCTCCCTCTCTCTCTGGAGAAAAAAAACAAAAAAGGTCGAGTCTCACCCTATCGAGTAGATAGCCCCGTCGGATATATAATAGCCGCTCACGTCGGCCCACTGGTCCTCGTCCACGCCGACCACACCGGTAATAGGCTCGACGACGGGGCCGCAGACGTTCATGGTGAAGTTCTTGCCATAGTCGTATCCCCTGGACAGGTAGTCCTTATGCGACGCCGACTTGTGCGCCCTGTCGCCGTCATCTGGGTAGGCAATGTCTGGTCGCAGGTCGAAGTACGCGCCGCTGCCGGTTGATGACGTGGCCGTACAGGCAGGGAGAGCGACGGTCGAGGTAGGCCGGTCGTCGTCGTAGTAGGTATCTGCAGAGGCGGGGGTTGCGAATAGAAGTGCCGATGCTGCTGCCGCCAGAGCGACGGCTGCCGTCTTTGATGAAAAGTTGCGCATGTTTGGGGGAGGGTCGTATCTGAGGGGTCGGTCTGGTGGGATGGAGGCGTGAGGGAAAGATGGGATATGCGCCAGTGCCGTCAGACTAGAGGAAAGGATGGCAGAGCATGTGATTGTCTCCCCCTTCTCTCGTTCTGTCGTCCGTTCGCCGTAGAGGATAAGAGCCGTGTCTCGGGGAGGGGAGTAAGACGAGACTGGATGAGGGTTTTCGACGAGTACACGGATTTGAAGACTTAGAGTTAGAAGAAACCATTCAAGTTGACAAGTCAACCACAGAGCCCGAAATGCAGGCTTAATTCCAGACTGTCATTTCTCTGTCGGCCTGTCGCGGGTGCAGGGGTCGCATCATGTCATTGGTCATTGGTGAAACGCTTCCCGGTTGGTCCAGGGTCGGCCTCCAGGGCGGAGCGGAACAACTTCTTTATCCGGTAAGGGTGCCGGGGTTAATACAACGGGTGCACAGTCTGGGGTGGCTGACGGTTGCCACTAGCCACATGAAGCACATTACGGTGGAGAGGCCTCGGACACCGTAATCCGTTTTGATACGTTTTACGTTACGACACTCTCTATCAATCCTCAGCATCTGACACGGACTGTACGGAGTACATTAACATGTACGTGTACCATTACCATCAAGCCTAGAGCTCCCCAAGCTCCCACCCAAGCTACTCTCCCCTCTCTCCTAAGCCTAAGCCGTCCCTCCGGAGAAAAGCGAATCGAACGACGCGCTGCTCTGCGGATCTACGACGCGCCGGCCAGGAGCCTGAGCTTCCAACCCTGTATTTTTTTCTTCTTTTTTTCTTCCTTTTTTTTCTTCCTTTTTCCCTTCTTCTTTTCTTCCCCTTTCCTGCCTAACCAATCGGTGTCTCACCGGTCGGTCGCATAAGCATACATCTCCTCCATTCTTCTCGTCTTTCCTTCTTCTCTGCCTCCTTTCCATTCTCCAGAGGACTTCCCAGCCGAACAGATCCGAATCGTCGTCATCATGCCTCGCAAAGCTCGCAGAGCGTCACCCTTTGAGGAGCACGGCTACGAGTTTGGCGGCCCGTAAGTTACTGCTACTACTGCCCAGCTGTCCCCATGCATAAGCCACCGCCACCGCACAACCGCCCCCGCCTACCAGCACCATCCTCTGGGGAAACCCCTCCAGGCTAATTGCATCATCTGTTCCTGCATTCTAGTATCGGCGCCTTTGGCATCTCGTTTGGTCTCCCGATCCTCGTCTACGTCTTCACATTCGTCTGCAACGACATCTCCGGCTGCCCGGCCCCGTCTCTGCTCAGCCCCAGGACGCTGCAGCTCGAGCAGCTGAAGCGCGAGGTCGGATGGCCCGAGGATGGCCTGGCAGGCTTCTTCAACTGGCAGTCTGTCGCCGTGTCGATCGGATATGTGCTGCTGAATGCTGTCCTGTACAAGGTCCTGCCAGCTGTTGAGATGGAGGGTACCGTGTTGAGGTCTGGTGGACGTCTCAAGTATCGCTTCAACAGTATGCCGATCTCCTTGCCCCCCACCCCCGATGACTTGACAGGATGCTGTTTTGGGAAGAGAGCGGTCTGACCTTGCAAAAACAACAGCTCTCTACTGCCACCTCGCCATCCTTGGTGCCCTCGCGGCCGGCACTGCTGCCCAGGGCGCCGACTTCGTGGTCTGGACTTTCCTCGACCAAAACTACTTGCAGCTGATCACGGCGAACCTGATCATCTCCTACATCGTCGCCGTGGCCGTGTACGTGCACAGCTTCAGCATCAAGCCGGGGAACAAGGAGAACCGCGAGCTCGCTGCAGGTGGCCAGTCCGGCAACCTCCTGTACGACTGGTTTATCGGACGGGAGCTGAACCCGCGCGTGACGCTCCCCTGGATCGGCGAGATCGACCTGAAGGAGTGGCTTGAGCTGCGCCCCGGCATGCTGGGCTGGATCATCATGAACTGCTCCTTCTGCGCCAAGCAGTACCGCACCTTTGGCCGCGTGACGGATAGCATCGTCTTCATCACCGTGATCCAAGCGCTGTACATCATCGACTCGTGGGTCAACGAGACGGCCATCCTCACCACCATGGACATCACGACCGACGGCTTCGGCTTCATGCTGTCGTTCGCCGACTTCGTGTGGGAGACCTTTGCCTACCCTCTGCCCGCGCGCTACCTGTCCGTCCACCCGGTCAGCATGGGCCCCGCGCGCTTCGCGGTCGTCGCCGCCTTCATCGGCGTCGGCTTCTACATCTTCCGCGCCGCCAACAACCAGAAGAACCGCTTCCGCACCGACGACAAGGACCCCCGCGTCGCCCACCTGACCTACATGAGGACCAAGACGGGCAGCAAGCTCATCACCTCGGGTTGGTGGGGCGTCGCCCGCCACATCAACTACTTTGGCGACTGGCTCCAATCCTGGGCCTACTGCCTCCCCACCGGTCTGGCCGGCTACCAGATCCTCGCCGCCGGCACCGGTGCGGAGGGCGCGCACGTCATGGCCGACGGCCGCGAAGTCGTGTCCGGCGACGCGGCCGGCTGGGCCGTCCCTATCGCCTACTTCTACATCGTCTACTTTGCCGTCCTCCTCATCCACCGCGACGGCCGTGACGACGTCAAGTGCCACCGCAAGTATGGGAAGGACTGGGAGGAGTACAAGAAGATTGTCCGATGGAGGATCATCCCGGGCATCTACTGATGGCGCCGCCCATCCTGTGCGATGCTGTCCGGAGAAGTGGCCTGCCATTATCTGTCCAGAGAATATATATATGCGGAGTACCAGATAGGAAATCTATATACGAACGTACAGAGAGTTGACAGACGAGAGAGAGAAGAACCAGCAGTCCTCCCCCCTCGGAGGGCGGCCTCCCAGCTAGGGTCGAACAATGCCAGCGTCACAGGTACCAGCCGGAAAGCTCGAGGAATCACATGGGGGCAACCCGCGATTGACGAGAGAAAGTTTCCGGGCTCCCCCCCCAAGCCCCCCAATACCTGGAAGGTGACACTACAGTTACGCATGACGCCGTCGAACTGGACGTCCTGCCACTGCCACTCCTCCTCGTCGTAGTCGTATACCCAGGAGTGGAGGATCTTGATGGCTCGATGCCGATCCGTCTGAGGAGATTATACTCAATCTCGCCGGTCCTGACACTCTGTTCATCGACCTGGACCTGCCATCAGCAGCCTCGAGGACCCGGATACGGGCACCGCAGCAGCAGGTCCTGCCGACCTCTGGCAGTGTCATGCGGAGGCTGACATGGCCTCCTGAGCGGCCGGGTCCTGCTACAAGGACAAGCCGTATTGCTTGGTCGATCCCAAGGGTGAGGCAGGTTGCGGGACGTGCCTCTGGCTAGAATGCAATGTCTACCCTCCGTCGAAATTCGAAATTCTGCCTCCCCCCGGACAGGAAGAGCTCACTAACGGAAATCGTTGGGGAGGAATGGCATATGCGCTTTCCGGCAAGAGGCGGGGTTTTCCCCCCTCCCCACCATGTTTTCCGTTCCTTTTTTTTCTTCTTTTTTTTTTCTTTCGGCCCATCTCACCTCGGATTGTTATATTCTGCTATGATTGATTGCTTTGTCATCGTTTCCTTAACATACTAACCAACCACCCCCCTCCCCCCCAAACCCCAAACCCCGAACCCCACCACAAAATAAATAGAGAAGAGAGAAGAGAAAAAACAACGATGCTCAAACGTTACTGCTTAATCGATTTTTTTTTTTTTAGTTTTAGTTTTAGTTTTTTTTTTTTAAAAAAAAAAAGGTCACGAGCTGTTGACATATGTACGACTTCCCGGACGTCGATAATCTTGCCTACCCGGGAGCTGTCATTGTTCCGGTTTATGATTTACGGTCTTGAAGAAGAAGCCGAGGACATCTGAAAACAGTATATCGACCCTAGAGGCAAGAATCGGCACAGCCAGCTTCACGACAAAGAAATCTCAGGCTTTCGCTTGATATTATCTGATGTCGCTTACATGATGCGGCAGAGGTCTGCCAGGCATTGTCAGTCTAGAGTGAACAGCCTGGCATTGATGCATGGATGCCTTTGGACAGAGAGAGATATGTAGACCCCAAGGGGTGTTGTGTGTGAGACTCAATCATGCGATTGCATGTTGTATTATGTAAAACCACAGATCATACATGTACGAGTGAACAGAATGTAAACTGAGTTCCGAAACCTCTACGACAGGCATGCATATGCACGGCTTAGATGCAGAGACATTGGCCTGGTAAATGATATATCATGACATGGGAAACTGTTTCTGTTGTGGCATGATTTGTCGAGCAATACCTTTTGGCTCTCGCACGTGCTCTCATGCTGCGCCACAGAATCCAACGCGTCTCTCCTCGATTGCCCTCGTACGTAGAGTCGTGGCAATACCGCTGCGAATGTCTTCCCCCACAGCGCACACCGCTAGGGATAAGGATTCCCTCCTCAAGTCCGAGTCTCTCCTTCTCCTTCCCTTCTCATATTCCAGAGTCCTTCCTCCCCACAGTCACACGCGCGCGGGGGGTGGGGTCGGGTGACGAGCCAACGACGACCATGCGGTCCCGAAAGATTGACGACGACGATATTCCTCCGTTGGTAGAATGGGAGAGCGATCCGCCTGCCCGAGTGCCCGAGCGGGTAGAATTCGCGTACGCGGTATTATTCTACCCATGTACACGTGCTGCCTGCCTGCTGGCGATGAATATATATCACTACTCTGGGGAAGGTCGCGGGGAGGATGCATGATGGATGAGGGGGGGGGACCGTGCTCTTCTTTCCTTGGCCTGTGCCTGCCGCTCTGTGCGGAGCGAGTGCGGGCAATAATATCAGAACGAGCCAAGTGACGACGAGATCCTCTCCACAGAGAGAGGGGGCCCCGAGGAAGAAGAGGGGAGGGGAGAGGAAGGAGAGGATGGTCGGTATTACCAGGGAGGCCCTTATCCGAGAAGTTGACATTGCACGCAAGCTGTACGTCTTGCTGCCGACCTGTGCGGCCACGGGGGAGTCTCCTCTCCATCGGCTTCTCGGCCACATCATCACATCTCCGATCTCTGCAGACCTGTTGCGCTACGTGAGACGACAGGCAGTGGGCGATAATGCACGGAAACAGATGGCTAGGTGATAAATATCCGACGCTCCCCCTGCCCGATCGAGAAATGCAATGGAAACTGAATGGTGATGTACGTGCGAAGCGACATGCATGCACCCCCTCATAACCTATCAGGTCCATCGTCACCCCATGACATATCCACGGTAGCCAGTCATCGAAACCCGCCAATACTAGCTAGCTTCTCGATGCGCACAGCTAGTATCTATGCAGAACTAGTATCTATGCATAGCTAGTATCTATGCATAGCTAGTGCCAACCCATGAGGGGAGAGAGGCATAGTAGGATGTGTGAGACTGTGGAGGGGAGGGGAAAGCGGTTCCGTGGCTGAGGGGAGGGGGGGGGGGGG
>NW_023336213.1:172721-180294 GCF_012550715.1 Geosmithia morbida
GTGATGGCGGCGGCGGTGGAGGAGGAGGAGGTCAAGCTTGGCAAGGGGAGGGAGGGAGGCTGGAGCTACTCGTAACGTAAGAGTGGAACGGGACGTCGGCTCTGGATTTTTTGGAGTACCGAGATGCGGGGCGAGCTTCTTGATCGTCTAGGAGGGGGCTTCTGGTCGTATGAAAGCTCGGCATTGCTCGTAGGAGCTAGGAAGTGCCATTCACAGCTGCCAGCCACCCAACATATGCCGCTCAGCTAGCTGTTGAAGAGCTGGGGAGAGCCGTACGTCTGAGCATGCTGTGACTCGGCTGGCAGGACGGTGATGTGATCCGTACATGCATCCAGCACGACACGACCATCCGGGTAATAAGAAGCGGTGCTCCTCTCTGCCAAGAGAAGCGGGGGAGCGGTTGAGGGATATGGACGAAGCAATATTCGACGAGGTATCACCCGTACCTATACAGAGCATTCAGATGCTATTACCAGACATGGAGAGAAGAGCGATGGAAAGAAAATCCCTCGTCGTAGACATCACCATGGCTATGTTATCACGAGCAGTATTGTGCTGGGTAGGGTGGTAGGTATCAGAGTAAGCTGAGAGGCCAACCTCCTACTACCCTTCCATTCCTCGTAAAGGCAGGAGAGATGCATGTGAAGGGTCGGAGGGAAGATGATGACGATGCATAGTAAGGTGAGAAAAGAAAGACGGGGGTCGACTCGTAGTGGAGTCTGAACAGGTTGGAGTCTGAACAGGTTGAGTGGCTGAGTTGGAGATTGGAGAAAGTCGTGAATAACTGATATTCATTACTATTAACCCTATTAACCCCCCCCCCCCCTGCCGCCCCGTGGCATCGTGGAGTAAGTATGAACTGGAGCGCTGGGAGAGCTGGTCGATGTGGATCCGATGGGTAAACTATGGATATACCGCTGTCTCGGTCGACTGTCAGTGATAGTTGATGTCTGCTATTTTCTTATTAAGTATGTATTATCCGTACGGATGGATACTGTGGGTGATAATATACATACTACTCTAATAATACTCCGGTATACTATCTGCATGTAAAAAGTATCACTGCTGTACTAGACGTATCCTTGCCCACCAATCACGTCCGCCAAGTTCCACTAGATGTCCACTGTAAAGACTATCGCTCCGTCCCCCCCCCCCCCCCCCGACACCACACGCTGTAATGCACGATGGAGTATTGATGAGCGACTGACTACTGACTACCGACTACCGGTAGTAGGTAGTAGTAGGTAGTACAGTAGGCATCACGGAACGACAGATTTGCCACGTATCGTCAGTTCGTAGTATCATGTATCATGTACGGATTATAATACAGCATGTTGATAGTGAGCACAGAGCAATAATGCTGAGCAGGCGGACGAGTACGAGCAGTCGTAATAAAACTTGAAAATAAAAATCATAAACAATTGAACAATGGTCCCATAATACTGTAAGCCCGTCATCAGAGGCTGAATCACAGTGAGAAGAATCTCGCTCTGGACTGTACGTCACCGTTCAATCTCGTACCCCGAAACACAGTCCAGATACGGTCCAGATACGGTCCGATCAGACAGTGCTCGGTTGAGCGTCGAGCACCGCCCAAGCTCTCCTCCCTCTACATATTGATCTGTACAGACTTCTACGCATGCCGGGCAGATTAACTGTGGTACCTCCGAGGCTTCGATCGTCACCAGAGCCCCACGGGTGACGGAAGGATGCGACAACCCTTGCTCGTGCATGTAATGGAACCTCGGGGGGAGGGAGGGAGCGTCCTGAAGAAGGGGGAGGGAGGGTTGACAAGGATGGACGGTCCTATTCCCACCTGGCAGTAATAACTTACCGCTGCTACAGCCTACCGTGCATGCGTGGGTATGGATACAGGCATTGATATCCGGAACATTGCAGAACCATCGTGATGGCATGTGGCATGTCCCGAGTGTGGTAACATTGTTATTTAAACTACTCCATGTCTCTCCTAACCTCCCCCCCTCCCCCTTTTCCCGTTTCATCCGATCGCTGATCATCATGCTACGAGCATAGTTGTTTGCTCATCACCTCCCCGTCACTCTTCTCTCTCTCTCTCATCGCCTCGCCATGAAGACTTCTGCTCTCGTGGCCGCTGCCTTCTTGGCTGCTGGCCTCGAGGCTGGTCCGGTAAGTCATCGTGTTGGTCTCACCTCATGAAGACACCATCTCATCATCGTCGTCATACGCACATACCGCCTCCTCCTCCTCCTCCTCCTCCTCCTTTTCCCCCTCCTCTCCGCCATCTCCCTCTTCTTCTTCATCTTCTTCACCTCTCCCTCATCTCATCAACAAGTACTCTTTCGAGACAAGCTCTCTTGGAACTCTTCTCATATCCATCGCTCAACCCTGCCTCTCTTCACAGTTCCCCCCCCTACACAGTGTCTCACCAATCTCGCATTGATTCACTTGCCCAAAATGTGTTGAAGAAGGGAATGCCATAGCTCCTGCCGTCTTGACTCACTCATGTCGGCTTCCGCTGTTTTGTTTCGGTTCTTATCTTCTCCTTCTCCTTCTTGACACATCGCCAATTCTTTTTTTTTTTTTTTTTTTTTTGGTTTTTTTTTTGTGGCACACATCTCCTTGCATATTTCTATCCGTAACCCTCCTTTCCTCCTACCGCATCCTGGTGGTCCTGGTTCTTCTGTTCTCCTTCTCCTGTCCAGGACCTATCTCTCCCTCTTCCTTGTTGCTCTCGCATTCTCGTTACAGAGTATTCTTCCTCTTGCGGCAAGAAGCCCTCTTGACAGGAACGCAATCATGGGTCACCTCACATTTCTTTCGCTGCTTGCCCTTCAAGCTTCTCAGATCACGTTGACTGACGCCGCAGTCGTCACACCCCAACTGCCGCCGCAGCTCGCACAGATCGGTGCCTACAACGGTTCGGCCTACTCGCCGCCCGTCTACCCTTCGCCATGGATGGACCCCGGGGCGCCCGGTTGGGAGGTGGCCTACACCATGGCCAGGGACTTTGTCTCCCAGCTGAGCCTTCTCGAGAAGGTCAACATCACGACCGGCGTCGGGTGAGTTCTCTCCGCGCGGATAACCCGTACAGGGACCCTTCCATGAAGCTGTCTTGCTGACCGCCACTCTGCAGATGGGAGAGCGAGCGCTGCGTCGGCAACACCGGTGGCGTCCCCCGCCTGGGCATGCGCGGTCTCTGCCTGCAGGACGGCCCTCTGGGTGTCCGCATGAGCGACTACAACAGCGCTTTCCCCGCCGGTCTCGCCGCCGGTGCTACGTGGAGCCGCCGGATCATCTACGAACGCGGCCTGGCCATCGGCCGGGAGTTCCGTGACAAGGGCATCGACATCATGCTCGGCCCTTCCCTCGGCCCTCTCGGCCGCTCCCCCCTGGGCGGCCGCAACTGGGAGGGCTTCGCGGTCGACCCCTATCTCCTCGGGCAGGAGGCTGCCAAGGCCGTCGAGGGTATCCAGAAGGCCGGCGTCATTGCCTGCGCCAAGCACTACATCGCCAATGAGCAGGAGCACTTCCGCCAGGTCTCGGACGCCGCCCTGACCGGCTACGAGATCGACGAGGCCATCTCCGCCAACGTTGACGACAAGACCATGCACGAGGTCTACAACTGGCCCTTCGTCGACACCGTGCACGCCGGCGTCGGCTCCTTCATGTGCTCCTACAACCAGGTCAACAACTCGTACGGCTGCCAGAACTCCAAGCTGCTCAACGGCATCCTCAAGGGTGAGATGGGCTACCAGGGCTTCGTCATGTCCGACTGGGCCGCCCACCACTCGGGCGCCAGCGCCGCCGCCGCCGGCCTCGACATGTCCATGCCCGGCGACATCGTCTTCAACTCCGGCGACAGCTACTGGGGCGCCAACCTGACCCTCTCCGTCCTCAACGGCACCGTCGCCGAGCACCGTCTCGACGACATGGTCATGCGCATCATGGCCGCCTTCTTCAAGGTCGGCCGCACCGTCCAGGGCGAGCCCGACATCAACTTTGCCAGCTTCGTCGACGACCGCTACGGCTACCTCCACCCCGCCGCCGAGGCCGGCTGGGGCGAGGTCAACAAGCGGGTAGACGTCACTCGCGGCCACGCCGGGCACATCCGCGAATCCGCCGCCAAGGGCACCGTCCTGCTCAAGAACACCAACGGCTCGCTGCCTCTGTGCAGGCCCAAGTTTGTCGCCGTCATCGGCGGCGACGCCGGTCCCAACTCCCTCGGTCCCAACGGCTGCCCCGACCGCGGCTGCTCCGACGGCACCTTCGCCATGGGCTGGGGCTCTGGCACTGCCGAGTTCCCCTACCTCGTCACTCCCGACACGGCGCTGCAGAACCAGGCCGTCGCCGACGGCACGCGGTACGAGAGCGTGCTGAGCAACTACGAGTGGACGTCTACCGAGGCCCTGGTCACCGACCAGGACGCCATCCCCATCGTCTTCGTCCACGCCCAGTCCGGCGAGGGCTACCTGGACGTCGACGGCAACATCGGCGACCGCAAGAACTTCACCCTCTGGGCGGACGGCGACGAGCTCGTCAGGAACGTCTCCTCTCTCAACCCCAACACCGTCGTCGTCATGCACACCCCCGGCGCCGTCGACGTGACCGGGTGGTACGAGAACCCCAACATCACGGCCATCCTGTGGTCCGGCCCCCCCGGCCAGGAGTCGGGCAACTCCATCACCGACATCCTGTACGGCAAGACGAGCCCCGGCCGCCTGCCCTTCACCTGGGGCCCCAGCGAGGAGAGCTACGGCACCGAGATCATCACGAAGCCCAACCGCGGCCGCGCCGCCCCCCAGGACGACTTCAGCGAGGGCGTCTTCATCGACTACCGCCACTTTGACCGCGTGGCCCCTAATAAGGGCGACGTGGGCGCCCCCATCTACGAGTTCGGCTACGGCCTCTCGTGGACCACGTTTGAGTACGCGAACCTGCAGGTGACCCCGCGCAACGCCCGCGCCTACGAGCCCACGACGGGCGAGACCATGGCGGCCCCCTCGTTTGGCGGCTACAGCCGGGACCTGTCCGACTACCTGTTCCCGGAGGGCTTCAACCCTCTCAAGCTCTTCATCTACCCGTACCTGTCGTCGACCGACGCCGCCGAGGCCTCCAACTCGACCGACTACGGGAGGGAAGCCTCCGAGTTCCTCCCCGAAGGTGCCCTCGACGGCAGCCCCCAGCCCCTCGCCCCCGCATCCGGCCCCAACGGCGGCAACCCGCAGCTCTGGGACGTGCTCGTCACGGTCGAGGCGACCATCACCAACAACGGCAAGGCCGTCGGCGACGCCGTGCCCCAGCTCTACGTCTCCCTCGGTGGCGAGGGGGAGCCCGTCCGCGTCCTCCGCGGCTTCGAGCGCATCGAGGGTATCGCGCCCGGCCAGTCGGTCAAGTTCACGGCCGACCTGACCCGTCGTGACCTGTCCAACTGGGATGTCGCCAAGCAGGACTGGGTCGTGACGGATGCGCCGAAGAAGGTGTTTGTCGGTAGCAGCTCGCGTGATCTGCCGCTTCAGGGAGACCTCTGGCTGTAGAGAGAGGGGCTAGTCATGTGTCTCTCTCTCTTTTTTTTCTCTTCTTTTTTTTTCGGACTGTACTTTTTTATTTTTTTTTATTCCCACCCCCCTTACGTATATATAAACATGCTTTCCTATGCCTCTCATGGCCATCTGGACATGAGAAAAAAAGCAGGCCCACCCTCGGGTAAATACTTCACCACATTTGTGTATATTCAGGTTTGCCTTTGTGTGTGTGTGTGTGTGTTGGGTGGTTATACCGTCCAGTCTTGCCATTATACTACTCCGTACTCCGTTGCGTGTACGTTTGGAAAAATAAAAGGATGGGTAAAGCTGTCGTGTCCTATTTTACGTACACACGGGACGGCAGTCTCTACTCGTACGTACCGACGGGGGGAAAATGAGATGACGTGTAGGATATACATCATGTACCGTGCGTGCGAGGGCAGCTAGGAAGACCACCCCGGTAGGAAGAACCGCCCGAGGCATTGTCGAACCCAGCAGAGTGTTATGACGACGCACCGGGAAAAGCGAGCGGCGCGAGAAGAACCCCCGGTAGGGCGGCCGGAGGCATCAATAGAGGATAAAGGGGAGCCATAAGTGTGTGTATATGGCGTTCTATAGAAAGGATGCAAACACTTGACAAAGTTTTTTTCTGTTCTTGTGGTGGTGTCTTGTGCGAAGAGGATGATGGATTTCAATCTTTTCATCATTCATGTAATAGCTATCTCCCCCCTCCCCCCCCCCCTCTCCACCCAATGCACTGGATAGGGGGACGGCACTAGGCAATCTTGATGCCGACCTTGGATTGGTGCTTACCAGACCACTGGTACTCGTAGGCCTCCTTGACCTGGTCGAGGGTGAAGGTCTTGGAGTCGACGACGGGGCGGAGCTTCTCGATGTTGCCCTCGATGGCGAGGTTCATCTCCTCCATCTGGGTCCTGCTGCCGACGAGGAAGCCTCTGACGGTGCACATGCTGACGAGGCTGTCGAGGAAGCCGGGCTCGCCCTCGGCCCTGGCGGCACCGCCGACGAAGCCGATGATGCTGATGACGCCGCCGATGCGGACAGCCTTGAGGCTCTGGGCCATGGACGTGGGGCCGGCTACCTCGATGACGTGGTCGACGCCGACGCCGCCGGTGATGCTGCGGGCCTCCTCACCCCAGTCGGCCTTCTCGCGGTAGTTGATGATGTGGTCGGCGCCCAGCTTCCTGAGGAGCCCGGCCCTGTCGGCGGAGCTGGTGGTGGCGATGACCCTGGCGCCGGCCGCCTTGGCGAACTGCACGGCGAAGATGGACACGCCGCCGGTGCCCTGGGTGAGGACCCACTGTCCGGGGGTGAGGCGCTTGCCCTCGAGGCCGTACAGGCCGTTCCAGGCCGTCAGGCCGGCGCAGGTCAGCGTGGCGCCCTCGACGTAGTCGAGACCCCTGGGGAGGGGCACGAGCCCGTTCTCCTCAAAGGCGCCGTACTCACGCAGGGTGCCGTCGATGACGCCGCCCAGACCGGTGGCGGCAGTCGTCTGGTCCAGCTCGCCGCCGATGTGGCCCTGGTTGAAGAGGGTGACGACCTTGTCTCCGACCTTGAAGCGGCGGACATTCCTGCCCACGGCCACGACGTCACCCGCTCCGTCCGAGCCGGGAACAGTGTCGGGCTTGAGCGCGAAGGGGTACAGTCCTTTGGTGATGATGAGGTCACGATACTGCGGGGTGCTGTCAGGTTACTACTGTTCCTCTCCCTCTACGTGATGGATTTTTGAGGAAAGTGGGGGGGGGGGGGGGGGGGGGGGGGGGGGGGGGGAAGACGAAGCGTCTATTTTAATTTTATCTTAGTATTGATATGATCTTATTTCTTCATCGAGACTCGGCAAACGGCATTGTCGTGGTCTAAGCCCCCCCTTTGCAGGGTGTTGTGACAGAGTCGCAACTGACGGTGTCGCAGGTGGTCGCGACAGATCTGCCGTTCGGGATGATTTCCCCAGGTGTAGGGAAAGACGTACGATGGATACGAGAGAGTACAAGGACGGCTCTCTGTATCGTACGAGCGATTATATATCCATTATCCGTCCTGCTATTCGG
>NW_023336213.1:182369-204063 GCF_012550715.1 Geosmithia morbida
TTCGTTCCTCAAAAGTCATATTTGACTGTCACTTTCTCTCTCTATCACACACACACACACTCTCTCTCTCTTTACAGAAAAAAAAGAAGAGAAGAGGAAAGCTCCGGACCTGGCACCTCGATTCGGATGCCTCTCTCTCCGTCTGACCGCCTTTATTGGTTCACAGAGAGGAGATTTTCTTACCTGGGCGCTTCCAGTCTCTCGGTGTGTCAGTTGATCCCTCCCCCCTCCTCTCCTCTCCTCCTCTAAAAGGCCTTGGTCTGCTTGGTGGCCTGCCTTGGCCTGCCTTGGCCTGCCTTGGCCTGCCTTGGCTCGCCTTGGCTCGCCTTGGCTCTGAGGAGTAGGACCCTATCACGGAGAGACGGGAGCCGGAAGCGCCTCGAGAGCATTCCCTCTCCTTCTGCTCTCCTTGTTCTTCACCGTCACCTCTCTCCCGTCACTTCGCCGTAGCCATCCTTGCGATGACCCGTCGCCGTCGAAGGAGATGGAAACGGATGCACTCCACGGTACATGTGATCTGTACAGACGTGTACGTCTTCATCAGGAATCAGGCCACAGTGCCAGCATCCGTTTACTCACTACGTGCTGTTCATCGCATCAGTACGGATACGGGATACGGGTATTCGTATATGATGATATGATGTGAATATTGCCTGCCTCGCCTGTATGAGCGAGTGCGAGTATACGAGTATCGCATGTTATAACATATCATAGATATCTGTATCGTGATGTGTCGGTAACAGTCATAATAAGAGCCAGCCAAACCCCCCCCCCCCCCAATGTGGATCCTGCCCCAGAGTAGAGTGATGAGTTACTAGTGATGGTGACCCGGCCTAGGCGGATTCCCTCTCGCATCAGATCTTCCCTCCACCGTCAGGGCCTCGTTCTCGTTCCTCTGTCGTGTCTTTCCTATACGATACTCGTATGTACTGATTTGCATACATGTAGGGTTTAACAAAGAGCATCTCCTGATCCCCACGATACGCGGGTAAGTAATCTATCATGATATACACATGTATATACATGTATATATATATATATGCTGTTCCGTGCAGCCAATTTCCAATTTCCATCCCAGCTGACAAGGATCTACGGAGGTATACGGTTCGCGGCTTCTCGGCGTTTCAGGTTGGAGATGCGGCGCCTCTTCTTCTCCCCTCAACCCCCCTCTCTCTCTCTCTTGCTGCCATCTCTACTCTTTTACTTGCGACAGGATGAGAGAGCGGATACACGTGTTGAGCCCCAGAATGTAGCGTCGACGTAGATCTTTTCAGATGCAGAGCATGTCAGTACTTCCGAATGGACCGAGCCTAGTATTATCAGGTGTAATCCCCGTAGATTGACCTTGATGTATAGCGTGGATGGATCTGATGAATGCGGGTAATGACTCGTAATCGAGAATAATACTAATAACCGATATTATCGTGACACGTACGGACAGCCTCGGATGGAGGAGTATCGGATGCAGACAAGTTAAGAGCAATGCAATACAAGATTACGATGCGTACAGTGATGATGCTCCGTACAGATTACGGCAGGTAATATGAATCGATACGTATCAGCCGTCGGAGATTTTGTTACCGGCATATTACGCGCAGTATCTTAATATTTATTCCAACATTATTGTGATTGGATTGGGGGAGAGCGGACCTGTAGTCGGCTTCATCACCCTCTCACTCACTCACTCACCCACTCACTCACCCACTCACTCACACACACACTCTCTCTATCTCTCTCTATACACGAGGGTACTATCATTACAACATATTGCATCGTACACCATCAATGTACAGCATATTGACAATACATGTATGGCCCATGCTGATGTCAAGTTCAAACGGTTACAGCAGCCACATCATCCAAACGGCAACGTTGTACCCGGGCTCGCCATGCCATCTTGACACACGGTTACCATCAGCAGAAGGAAGCGAGGGAACCTCTCGGTGGGATGGACCTGCAATGTACGGAATCCTCCTGCAATCCCGATCCGTCTCTGTATCCTAATCCGGCAAGTCTAACAGTAAACCTTTGAGCTCCTGAGACAGGGGCCCGCCATATATTATCACCCCTACCCCTACCCCCCCCCCCCCCCCCACACACACACACACCCACACTCCCTCTCTCTCTCACCCGCTCACATTCACTCGCGGAGGGTGATGATTCTTCCTTTCTTGTCGTCGGTGGTTAGTGGTCAGTGGTCAGTGGTCAGTGGTCAGCAGTCAGTCACACCAAGGGAGAGGGAAACCCCGCCACGTCGAGATTCCTCCGTCTCGGGCGCTTGCTGCGACGCTGTCCCTGCGTATGACCTTCCGCTCTTCTTGCTCGGGTGTTGATCAGTACGATATCGATAACACGCAGATGCAAGTCATGTCGACAAGAGTGTGTCGGATAGCAGATTGCGATCGCCATCTCCAGTTATGCCGGTAGCCTATAACGTCTTGACTTGGGCCTCGTCCAATACCTCCCAAGCCGCCGACCAGGGTGAGCGTGACGACGATGACATTTCCTGATGACCGATCTGTCTCCTTTACGGAGATGCCGGCGTGAGACGAATTGCGCCTCTTTACTATTCATCTTTTTTTAATCTTCTTACTTGCACGTACAAGTCGTCGTAGTATCATCACCATACTCGATCCTTACTACTGCTGATGTGTGTGTGGTCTTAGGCCTATATGAATTGCAGATGAGATGTAGAGAGATCCGGCTCTCATCGGCAGACACATCCTCTACGTCTCTAGGTATTGCTGACAGCTTCCGACAGGAGAGATGAATCATCACCGGCACACTTGCAGACTCATTCAGCAGACGTCGCATCATCCCAACCCCAGCCGTGGCTTTCCTCCAAACCCCGACCGGCTGATCCGACCATGACAGAATCAGGAAGGTAGATACGATCCAAAACCCGTCTCGTGCCAGAGCCCAGGCAGCTAGTCCATAGAAGAAGAAGAAGAAGACGAGAATCCAGGCAGGAAAGGGAAAGAAGAAAAAAAAGAAACGAGAGGAAGAAACGAGAGACTGTAATAGGATATGTGTCCGTCACGACTCACTCAGGTGTGGATGGTGGATGCGCACGATGCTCCAAATTGTGGTGCATTACATCTCCCCCCCCCCATTAAACGGCGTTCGCTCTGTGTATTCGCTATGTGATGCTCGTAGTATCGATACCCCCCATCTTACCCCATCTTACCCCATCTTGATGGTACCTTACCCTTGGACGCTCTCATGATGATGCCTACAGGATCCGGTCGCGCATCTCTGCCCACCGTCCTTCTGTCCCATTCTACCGAAATCCTACCTACGACTTCTTCTACGTATGATTGCAGTCAGGTATCTGTCCATGCGGATCTTATTCTCTGCATCACATGATTGTACCATTCCATCTTCACTGCTTCCCACCTACCGCTCACATATGCCATCGACCTCTCATCACTACCGCCGTGGTCAGTAAGAGGTTGGAAAACTTTGTAGTTGGCCCGCGTACGTACCCGCCGCCATACGGAAACATCCTCACCCACATGTTTCGTCCCCCATGTCGGGCACATGTGTGCATCTGATCTGTAGTGAATCAGGTGTAGACTGCCAATCCTGCACATGTCACTGGTCCTCGTCATCGTCATCTGGTGTAGGACGCTCCCGTTTCACATTTGAACTCCTCCACACCGACGACGACGACGACGAGGAAGAGTGGCCGCATCGATCCATGCTCCCCCCCCCCCCCCCCCCCCCCCCCCCCCCCCCCCCCCCCCCCCCCCCCCCCCCCCCCCCCCCCCCCCCCCCCCCCCCCCCCCCCCCCCCCCCGGCCCATGGGCTTTTTATCATCGAGAGGTGGTTGTGTTACCACCATGCAATTATACTACATTACTACTTCACGTCTGTAGATGTCAAGGAAGCAGAGAAAACCACTTTCCCTTTTGAGCCCCAGATCCATGAACCAGACTTTTCTAACCTCCGGAGCCGCGTGTTGTTTCCATCAACACCCCCCCTGCCATCCATCCCATCTTGACCAACTAGTTAGCTCCGTGAGGAAAGGAGGGGGGGGGGCCGTGTGAGTGATCATGGAGTAGTCGAGGACGAGGTGAGAATGCTGTAGAGGGATGGGAGATGAGAGGATCGAGAGGATCGAGAGGATCATGGGGGATATAAAGGAGGCACCATCATCGTTCATGTCTATTTCTTCTTCCCTTCTCTTCTGTAGCCAACTCTCTCTTATCAGTCTCCCATTCTTTCTCTTTCTTTCTATTCTATCTCTCATATACTACACTCCTTTCTTTCTTTCTTTTTACGACACAGACTCACATTCGTTCCTCAAAAGTCATATTTGACTGTCACTTTCTCTCTCTATCACACACACACACACTCTCTCTCTCTTTACAGAAAAAAAAGAAGAGAAGAAAAAGAAAAGAAGAAGAAAAGAAGAATCAGGAGACGATGCGTCTCGCCAGCACTGTCGCCGCCCTCGCGGCCGTGACCTCGGCCGCCCCCTTCGCCAACATGGCCAGCACTGACAAGCGTGCGGTCTCTGCTACCGCAAACAGCAACGACGATTTCACCACCATCGACGCCAGCCTCCCCTCCAAGGTCATAGTCACCAAGGAGAACACGCTCAACAGCACGGCCGAGCCCTCCGGGAGCGGCGAGCCCACCAAGGTCGACGCCGCCGAGGCCCAGGACGACGTCTCCATCCCCCTCCGCCTCGTCAACAACCTCGCCGGCGACGGCGTCAACGCCTACATCTCCGGTACCGACCCCGACGGCAAGGTCTTCTTCCTCGGCTCCGACGGCAGCCTGATCTACCCGTCCGCCGGCGGGGCCGTCGAGCCCGTCCTGATCGCCGACGCCATCGCCATCGCCATGCCTGCCCGGGGTGAGGAGCTCCGGATCACCGTCCCGACCTCCTTCGCCTCCGGCCGCATCTACTTCGTCCAGGGAGAGCTCGACTTCTTCATGGTCACGTCCGACCTCGGCACCGACGCCCTCGTCCAGCCGACCGTCAGCAACCTCCGGGACCCCAGCGTCGACCTCAGCTGGGGCTTCGTCGAGATGACCCTCACCGACGCCGGCGAGATCTGGGCCAACCTGTCCTTCGTCGACTTCGTCGGCCTGGTCCTGTCCATGACGCTCAGCAGCGCCGACAACACCACCCAGCAGGTCGTCGGCCTCCCCGGCGACGCCGTCCAGACCCTCTGCGACGCTCTCGAGGCCCAGGGTGACAGCGACGGCCTTCCCTGGGGCGGCATGTGCATCCGGGGCGCCGACGGCAGCCCGCTCCGCGTCGTCTCCCCCACCGACTACGAGTCCATCCAGCCCGGCCGGTTCGACGGCTACTGGTCCGCCTACGTCGACGACGTCTGGCAGACGTACTCGGCCGAGCCCCTGACCGTCGACACCCAGGACGGCGGCACCGTCACCTGCCGAGTCGACGGCGACGAGCTCCGGTGCGACGGCGACAACCGCGGCTACGTCAAGCCCACCGCCGTCGACATCTGGGGCTGCAACTCGGGTCCGTTCGCCATCATCGACGGCGACAACGACGTCCACAAGGCCGTCGTGCCCCGCCTCTGCGCCGCCTTTGTCCGCGCCACCCTCACCATCGACGGCGGCAACACCCAGCCCGGCCCTGAGGCCGACAGATACTACTCCACCGACCCCACCAACCACTACTCCCGCATCATCCACGAGAACGAGGTAGACGGCAAGGGATACGCCTTTGCCTACGACGACGTCAACCCCTCCGGCTCCGACGATGCCGCCGGTCTCGTCAACTCCGCCAACCCCTCCGAGCTCGTCTTCTACATCGGTGGCCAGCAAGCGTAAGCTCATCCGGTCATGGGAGTGTCTCTCTCCGGCTGGCCCTTTCTATTCCTCATCTTCAATTCTGTACATACCAAGAAAAGATTTCTTCTCAATTCTCTGTGGATATCATCTTTTTTTTTTTGACGAATTCGGGTCGGGTATGCTGCATGGCGTCTCATTGGAAAAAAGAGAAAAAAAAAAAGAAAAAAAAAGACGACGCTCACACACAACCGGGGTAGAATGCGGAGGGGGCGGGACCTTTTTGAGGCCGTGTACTTGTATCCTCTCTACATAGATGATAGTCGAGACTATCCCTCGAAGGCTTGCGTGTCATTCTCAGTCTATGAAGGAGATTAGATTCTACGCGAAGAAGAAACACCCCCCCGACAAGAATAAATCGTAGCTTGCATGGTGGTAGATAGCGGAGGCGTTCTTCCAGTGGGTGTGTCGAACCGAACACGCCGGATTCTGATGGCCTTAAGGCCTTCTGATGGCCTTAGGCCACAGATCACGTGCTCCAGCAGACGTCGTATTTCACCATCTCACATTCGTGTGCAGCAGCTGCTGAGAAGGCCTGAGATGAATCATCATCACCTTCATTTTCCTCCTATTCCCTTCTAGTGCCCAACACTACTCAAGTCAGACGCACGTTTAACCGAACTTTTTCCACGATGGTGGATGACTAATAATCAGGTCTCTCGGAATAGCGAGATTTAGCCGTTGAACGTGTACAGACAGAGTGTCTTTAGCCCTCAATCGAGCTTAGCAATCATCATTATATCATCATTGATTTTTTTTTCTTCTCTTTTCTTAGAATATGCATTCGAGAATCGTGCGTGAGAGGCTTCAAACAAGAACCACGCTTCTGAAAAGGTTGGGTGATGGAGAAAAAAAAATTTCAAAAAAAAAAAAAATTCACATGAAAATTTGAAAAGCTAACGTGTCGAGAGTTATGATGTCAGTTTCAACTCTTGTCGACCATTTTCTGCACCAGCCGCAATTGCATCATCCGCATCGAATAGACGCCACGGAAGCAGCGTAGCACTGGGTCTCTTCCTTGACCGTCGAGCACCGCTGTCCCGGGTAACGTCAGCCACCCTTGTCCAGCCGCCGCCGCCGCCGACAAGGGCCCTCTTCTCTACGTCTGCCAGCGCGATGGCCAAGCTTGAGTCCATCCTGACCCCGGAACTGCTCTCTGAGGTGCTGAGTGTGTGGTACGGGCACGTCAGCGATGGCAGCTCGGTCATCCTCCCTAGCCAGGACCACGTAAAGGTGTGGTTCTCGTCCTCCCCAGAGCTGGACAGTGTCTGTGTGTGAGTAGCGAGCGGCTCCCGACCCCAACTCCCATCGCAGGGACTGTATCGTATCTCGGCTGCGTGCGGGCCGTGTGCAGAGTACGGATGCTGACGATGCCCCCCAGAAAGTCGTTTGGCCCCGTCCTCGACGCCATAAAGGAGTCTGGGGTCACGTCGGGTCAGCAGATCCTGGACGCCGCGAAGCCCAAGGGTCCGCTGGACTGGCTGAGCCTGGTCCTCCTGCTGGACCAGATGCCGCGGAACTGCTACCGCGGCGACGCCTCCTCCGTCGTCTACAGACTGTTCGACCCGCTGGCCCAGGACGTGGCCGCGGCAGCCTCGGAGAAGGGAATCCCCGACCTGGAGCCCCAGACGCGCTGGTTCATCGGCCGCCGCCTGTGGTTCTACATGCCGCTAGAGCACTCCGAGAGTCTCGATCTGCACAGGCTGGCGACCGAAAAGTTTGCCAGCCTGGCACGCGACATCGAGCTGCTCATCTCCGACAACGACGACCCTTCGTCATTGATCGGCGGCGACGACGAGCTACGCGCCAAGGCGGCGCGGGTCCTAGGCGCCAGTGCCGAGTCTGCCGAAGCCGCCCGCGGCGTGGCCAAGGCCTTCGCCGCCTTCGAGGAAAGACACTCGGACGTCATCGAGCGGTTCGGACGCTACCCGCACCGCAACGGGTCGCTTGGAAGGGCGTCTACCGACGAGGAGATCAAGTACCTGTCCGAAGGCGGTGAGACGTTTGGTGGAGGCAATGGCCACACTCATTGAGAGCCGGAAGAGAGAAGAGGGCGAGCAAGTTCGAACCGAGACGGTCTGAGACCCTCCCCCGCTCCGCGTCACGAACTACCCGTACGACCACAACTTTGCGAATGCGAGAGCTCTGGACCCCGGAACCCCTGCAGTGTCGACTCTATCGATGAGGCGTAGAGGCACGGCGTGAAGTGTACCCTGCACAGCTTGTAGGGAGCCCACGATTACGATTACATCAGGGCAGGGCTTTATCTGGACAGGATTTGCCGATTGCAAGCCGCACTACTCGTGGGCCGTGCGTCCGTGTGTGAATAATACTGCTAAGTAATATGGCGCATGCTGGTGGGACCGACCGACAGTCTCGTCGGAAGTGCGGGTGGCGGCGGCGCATTGGGAAGAATCGAGTGGAGCGGTTACTTGGGTCGGGATGGCCCGAGCTCCCCGGTCTATCAAGATTCGCAAAGTTTTGTAACCGGCAACTGGCCGGAGAGCCGCAATATTACTGGGGTTCCGAGAGGAGGGGGGTTCGTCTGCATGATTCTTCCGCCCCCCCCCCCTTCCCTCTGTTCGTACGAGTATTATCATCTGTCAGCTCACAGCTATCTCTTTGTCAAGCTCATTGTGGGGGGGGGGGGGGGGAGGGGTTCGATTTTCCCTTCCTGATCTATTACTCTTGTTGTTGTTGTACTGCAACTGCTCTGTTACGTTGTTTTCCCATCGTCTCCGTATTCTGTTGTCTGTATTCGATTACATCAAACTTCTTGTGTGAATTGGTCCGCTTATTCCTCATCTTTCTGAATAAAGAAAATCTCTTAGCAGCTGATATCAGCAGTAGACGACGTACTACGAGTCACCTCTGCCACCCTCGGATCTCGGCGCCTTCGGCCAGCACGTTGAGGAAGTTGAAGAGTTGGGAGGAAGAGGGCTTGAAAGGTGGATTCACCAGGGTACGGAGGAGTACGAGTCATGAGTACTGACTGCTGTGAGGGTTGACTCGCGGGGCAAGATGTAGATGTCTGCAACTCGCACTCGTGTGCAGATTACGAACCCATCCGTACGGGGAGCGAAAACCAGCTCCCAGACCCTGGTTCCTGGAGAATGCCGTCATTGGCTGCGGCTCCCGGGTTTTAGAGGGAGAGAGAAGAATCGGGATGCCGTCTTTGCCGTTATCAATCCTTCACCCATCACGGGCCAACCATAGTGGCCAGCCATGGTCAGTCGTGGGGGAGTTGGCATTGCCATTACGAGCACATTTGCGTGTCAGTCTGAGATACTGGAGATAGTACGGAGTAGTTTGGTAATAGATTGGCTGTTATTTGACCTCTTTTTTTTTTTTTTTTACTTTATTCTATCTTTTTACATCTCTTTCATCTCTACCTCTACTTCTCCTGTTCCCAATATCCTTCTTCCCGCCTTGCTCCCATCCTCTTAAAGAAACCTCCCATCCCTATTCCCACCTCCCCAGGGGTCCAATGCATACAGACAACCTCTCCTCCCCCTCCTCCCCTCTCTCCGTCATTGCACTTTTCGACTGAGGTACTCGACTGAGGTAGGAACAGGCACCCCCAAGAGGGCCAAGGTGATAGAGCTTGTGGGTCCGTCATGGTGTCGACTCGAGACGCATCGTCGCACGACGCGGCGGTGCTGGCCAACCTGGGCCACACGCAGGAGCTCGAGCGCAAATTCTCCCTCGTCTCCATGCTCGGCCTAGCGTTCGCCATCCTGAACACGTGGACGGCCCTGTCGGCGTCCATCACGCTGGCGCTGCCGTCCGGCGGCGCCAGCTCCGTCATCTGGGGTCTCATCGTGGCCGGCATCTGCAACATGTGCCTGGCCGCGTCGCTGGCCGAGTTCCTCTCGGCCTGGCCCACGGCGGGCGGGCAGTACCACTGGGCGGCGCTGGTGTCGCCCAAGGGGTGGAGCAGGGGGGTCAGCTACGCGACCGGGTGGATCAACGTGAGCGGGTGGGTGTGCCTGACGGCCACGGGCGGTCTGCTGGGCAGCCAGTTCGTCATCGACGTCATGGCGCTGTTCCGCGACGACCCGGACGTGTCGGCCCCGGCGTGGCAGCAGTTCCTCATCTACATCGGCTTCACGGCCGCGGCCTTCGTCGTCAACGCCTCCCTCACGCGCATCCTGCACTCCCTCAACAAGGCGGCCCTGCTGTGGTCCGTGGCCGGCTTCCTGATCGTCAGCGTCACGCTGCTGGCCTGCTCGTCGCCCAGCTACCAGCCCGGCTCGTTCGTCTACGGCCAGTTCGCCAACGAGGTCGGCTGGCCCGACGGCGTGGCCTGGATGCTCGGCCTGCTCCAGGGCGCCTTCGCCCTCACCGGATTCGACGCGACCGCCCACATGATCGAGGAGATGGCCGACCCGCAGATCCAGGGCCCCCGCATCATGATGTACTGCATCGTCATGGGCGTCCTCAGCGGCTTCTTCTTCCTGTCCTGCCTGCTCTTCTGCGTCGACAGCATCGACGACGTCATCGGCGCCGCCTGGGGCCCCATCCTCCAGATCTTCATGGACGCCACCGGCAGCAAGGCCGGCAGCACCTGCCTCGTCATGTTCCCTCTCGTCTGCATGCTCTTCACCTCGACCGCCCTCATGACCACGTCCAGCCGGATGACCTACGCCTTCGCCCGCGACGGAGGCATGCCCTTCAGCAGCTTCTTCGCCAAGGTCCACCCCACGCTCGAGGTGCCCCTCAACGCCCTCGTCTGGACGACGGCCTGGGTCGTCATCTTCGGGTGCGTCCTCCTCGGATCCAGCAGCGCCTTCAACGCCATCACTGCCGCCTCGGTCGTCGCCCTGGGTGTGACGTATGCCATCCCCCAGACCATCAACTGCCTCCGCGGCCGCAAGATGCTGCCTGAGAACCGCCCGTTCAAGCTCCACCCGGTCGTGGGCTGGGTCGTCAACATCGTGAGTGCCTCCGCTCCCCCGCCACATCTGCCATCATCAGACATGTACTGACCACTCTCTTCTCCTCCCTCTTCTCCTTCTCCGACACAGGTCGGCCTTCTCTGGACCGTTCTGACCACGGTCCTGTTCGTCTTCCCCCCGGAGCTCCCCGTCACGCCCGACAACATGAACTACGCCGTCGTCGCCTTTGGCGTCATCCTCGTCATTTCCGGCTCGACTTGGATCTTTGACGGACGCAAGAACTATAAGGGTCCCCAGATTGGCCTCAACATTGATGGCACTGAGCCCGAAATGATGCATCGCGAGCACCGGCAGGACACTTCTTCTACCGACGAGAAGATTGCTGCATGAGATCGTTCTTGTCCTGTACTGTACATGTTTGAACACATTAGCATTGCGATAGAATATAGAAATACCAGGCAGGTATCATACCACTTGAAGAAGGGAGAGATAGATAATCCAGTGACGAAAAAAAAGAAGAAAAAAAAACCGTATCCACGAAAGAAAGTAATTTACCCAGTTGATGCGACATCAATTGCCTCGAATCCCTTGGGGGTTTATTTTATTTCATTTCATTTCTCTTGAAATTTTTTTGGCTAAAAAGTCACACGTCGACTTTTCAAAATGACAGCACACACACACTCAACCCCCCCCCCCTCCTCCACACCAACATCAGAACGATCAACGAGACCGTGAAGGAAAGAAGAAGAAGAAGAAGAAGAAGAAGAAAAGGAGGTGACAAAAGTCGAGACTATCACACAAAATGGTCAGCACAAGATCCTCTTCATCTCGCGCAGATGACGCCAAGACGCCCAGTCCTACAGCCTCGTCGACGCAGCTGTCGCGTGGCGGTGCATCATCGTCCACCGCCCCCAAGAATGGCAGCAGCAGCAGCAGCAGCAAGACGTGGCATCACGTCCCCGACAACCTGACGCTCATCTGGCTGGCCGTGTCTCTCCCACTCGTCACCTGGGATACGCTGTACATCTTTGGCCGTCCGGCCACCATGCCGGGTGGCAGCCTGCACTGGCCGCTCTGGAGTCCCTACGCGCTCTACGGCGAGGTCGATCATGTGTACGGGTGGGAGGCCTTCAACTCCCAGGACGGCTTCACCGCCGCCCAGGGCTTCCTCAACATCGTCGAGACGGCAATGTACCTGTACTACCTCGTCAGCGTGTATGGCCGCGGTGGGTGGAAGGTCGAGGGTGAGGCGGCGGCGAGGACCGTGCTGATCGGGTTTGCGGCTGCGGTCATGACCTTGTCCAAGACGGCGCTCTACTGTGAGTTTCTCTCTTCTGGTTTTCTATATATCCGCCCCTTTCTCTCTCTCTCTCTCTCTCTCTCTCTCTCTCTCTCTTCTTTATCATTCTCGCTGGCTAACTTCAATGTTTTACAGGGCTCCAGGAATACTTTGGCAACTACTCCCACATCGGACACAATACTGCTGCTGATATCATTCTTCTCTGGGTCATTCCCAAGTAAGTCTTGCCTTATCCCACAGCACTGTCAAAGGAATCTCCCTCTTAACCTGACTACTTCGAACAGCGGTGCGTGGCTCATCGGTCCTTCGTACATGATTCGGAGCTTTGCCCGTGATGTCATCCGGGGCATCACTGCCCAGGACACCAAGGCTGAATAGATGGTAGCTGTCTACACACAATGCGCATGGAGGAGAATGAAGCACGCCTTGCTGATATTCCTCTCTGACTGATCTTATCTGATCCCATGTTCCGTCGAGAACTACCGTGTACTTATTATACCAATTATCCAACAAGCATCATAACTTGTTCTTTTTCTGCTCCTCCGCCCCCCCCCCCCCCCCCCCCCCGCGCTCAACTGCATGGATATCGTATGCACGGCATGATGCCGAAAATGAAAGAAGGAGGAAAGGATAGAATGCGAAAAAAAAAAGAAGAAAAAGAAAATGGGATGAGGAGACTAAATGCAAGACGCTAACTGAGGTTGTGGCTGAGAAAACAAAACGGATAATGGGTATCAGGCCAAGTAAGAGAAGGAAGAAGAAGAGAGAACCGCCGTGGTGTGGTCTGCGAGTCGTATAAAGTAAGAGAGAGAGGAAGAGTGCACGGGTGAGTGTGCGTGCACGCCTCAGCATCTGTTCATCATCAGAGTGTATGTCCGCGTGCCGACTCAGCACCTGGTCTCAGTCAGGCCACCGAGGTCATTGTACTGCTCCCAAGCAGGTTTGACGTCGCCATCGTCGCAGTCAAACGTCCCGTCGACGTGGGGACTGCACTGACCGTCCATGAAGGCCTGCATGGCCATCCAGTCGTCCTCCAGACCCTGCCGCCCCTTCATGATGAGCGGGTCAAACGGGTCAGCCAGCCTGCCGCTGCTGCTGCTGTTGTTGTTGTTGTTGTTGTTGTTGTTGTTGCCACCACCGCTGCTGTGACCTCTGGTGCTATTGCTCCTGGAGAGCATGGTGCTCACCGGCCTGCGGAGGGCGCTGGCGCTGACGGCCATTGACGCGCGGCGGGTGGGCGTCGGCAGGACCGAGCGGCGCTGGTTCCAGCTAGGCTTGCTGGCGGTCTCAGTCCGGGGAGGTGGTGGGAGGGTGTAGATTTCAGTCGTGATGATGTCGTCGTCGTCGTCGTCGTCGTCGTCGTCGTCGTCTTCGTCTTCGTCGTCGCCTGTCATGGTGAGCGAGCAGATGCTCGATTCGAGGGTGTCGTCGCTCTGGGTGCTGCCGGGAGAGGGCATGCTGACGCAGGAGCCGGTCGAGTTGTTGCGTGCTGCTGCCTTCTTGACCGGCGTGGTCTGGCCGTGCTTGGAGCCCGGCCTGACGTGATTGAGGCCGTTGCCGTATCCTCCCATCAGGATCTCGCCGTGACCGTTGCTGCGCGAGCCGGTCGAAGAGGACGAGTTGGAGTGCGACAGGTCGGTGCCGTTCGACTGCAGCAGCATCGAGCTGGGGCGGAAGAGTCGGATCGATCGCCGCACGGTCGAGTTTCGCCTCAGCGCGCGCGAGACCGATCCCTGTCGCTTGGGGGCTGCCACGGATGTGGGGCTCAGCAGGCCATCGGGGTTACTCTCCACGGGGGAGCGGGAGTCGCGGTGCGTCAGGGCATAGTAGTCGATGTCGGGCTTGATCTCGATCCGGCCGAGCCCCTGAGGCGACGGTACATCGCCTGCCGCGCCGTCGGCCCAGTAGACAGACGGGGCGGGGGCGGGACCGCCGCCGCCAGCGCCGGTCTGGTCGACGCAGTCTCGCTCCGGGGGTTCCGCCATCATCTTCTCGGTCTCGTCCCAGGGGGGCAGATTCTCGGTCGAGACGGCCATGTGGTATTCTGTCCGGGCCGCATCGAACGCTTCGGGCGGAGTGACGGTGATGCTGCGCAGGACCTGGTAGATGGCGTAGATGAGGATCCAGCGCACCTTGCGGGCATCCGAGACGGAGACCTGCTGATCCTTCCTGGCCGTCCTGCTCACCGTCGAGGACAGGACAGACTCCTCCTCGAACATGCGGTAGGCCTTGACGAGCTCGTTGTCGGAGATGGCCCTGTCCTTCCAGTTGGAGGCCTTGATGAGGGCCGCATGCGCGAGGAGGCGCCGGTTGGGCTTGCGCTTCCTGCCGTCGTCGCCCAGCCAGCGCATCACGTACCGGGGTGTCGCCTTACCGTCCCCCTCCCCCTCCGTGTACGTGGGCATGTGGGGCAGCGGGTGCTCGAGCGGCTCGAGCTGGTGCTCCCGGTCGAACATGTCGACGAGCTGCAGCATGCAGATGCCGTTGCTGGCCACCCACGGCATCCCCTGCGACGTCGAGTACGACTGGTCGACCAGCAGCCGGTACAGGCACTCGAAGTCGCGGCACATGAGGCGGCACAGCTGCGGGTCCAGGTGCGAGGCCGGGTGCCGTCCCAGCCGGCTCGCGTAGTGCGCCTCGATGAAGCGGCGGAACTGCTGGAGGTGCGCGCGCGCCGCGGGGGGGATGCCCAGTCTCGACTCGGACATGGCGTCGTCGAGGAAGTCGTCCAGCATGCCGTACGCCGCGCTCACGCGGGACTGCAGGTCCGAGCGGGACGAGCCGATGAGCTTCCGGGTCGCCCGGCTCAGGGTGGCATACTCCGGGCACGAGCCCAGTACGTCGCTCATGCCGACGCAGTGTGCGAAGGCGCGGATGTAGAGGTCCCGTAGGCGGAACGCCTCGGCAACGTGGAGCATGGCCACGGCGTACGTCGGCCGGTGCGCCACGTCGAGGTAGCCCTCCTCGTCCATGTAGGCCATCAGGTCGGCGGCGTTGTCGACACCGACACCGCCCCGGAACTCACGCATGGCGTGGAAGAGACCGACGAGGGCGGGCCCGAGGTGCTCCCCCACCACCGGGCGACCCTGCAGCCAGGCGAAGAAGTTGCGCGTGGCGACGTGGTAGGTGAAGGCCTGCCGGCTGCTGAGCCCCGGCGGCGACGGGATGTATAGCTCCGCGGTAGGCTGGGGGTCGGCCCCGAGCTGCGCGGCAGCCGTGGTGGCGCCATCTACGACGAGGAAGCGCCTAATCAGGGGGGCACAATTCTTGTCGAGCAGGCTCTGGAAGGGAATCCTGAACGAAGGGCCCTGCCTTGACCGGCCCTTGGCGTGGAGGTAGACCAGACAGTTTCCGTGACGAGTCCACAGGACGGGGTCCTGAGAAGGAGAGGGTGGAAGCAGAGAGTTAGACGCCACATTCACATTCTCATATAAGACGGGGCAGAGGAAAGCCTACTAACCCTATGCAATCCTTTCCATCCGTATGAATCCTTGGCCGCACCGTCCCACTCCTGGATCGGACGGCGGTTGAGATCGATGGTATCCGAGAAGGCGTCCAGGCTCCGGCTTGTCGATGAACTTCCCATACTGAAGGGCTAAACGTGATATTGTGATATCGCCCGTCAATGACGACCGGGGGGGGGGGGGGGGGGGGGGGGGGGGGCGGGTTGTCGAAGAGAAGAGGGGAATGATTTCTCAAAGCTGACCCTCCTCCTCCTCCTCCTCCTCCTCCTCCTCTCTCTCTCTCTGCCGTCTTCCTTCTCCTCTCCTCCTCGTATCGACGGCAACCCCGTCGGCAGATGATTGGCTCAAAGAGGAGCACGATGCTCGTACCTGTGGTGTAACTTGGACGCTCCCGCGTGCCCAGATTACCGGTCGAGAGTGATAAGTCCTAAGACCGACGAGCCCCAGACTCCGACGACATGTTCAGCAAGGATTGTTGTAAAAAAGAAAGGAAAAAAGAAGAACGACGATGCCTAAAAGAGGCAAAGTATGAGGTGTATGATAATCTCGATAGAAGAAGGAGAAGAAGAAGAAACAGTACGACGTAAAAGCGAGGGCGGGGGCGAGATAATATCCTTGCAACGTCGGGGGAGGTCGCCGCCGGCCTTTGAGGGTCCAACAAAAAAAAAAACATAAAAATAAAATAAAACAAATAAAAAACAAAGGTACGTACAGATATATCAAAGTGGCATACTACCGCGGTACGGAGAGTATGACAACTACGGAGTAATATTCCATACATGTAAATACTCCGTACGGGGGAGTACATGCACGGAGGAGGAGCAATACAATGGCGCCATGGCAGATGGTGCATCGGCGGCGTTGGCGGGTCCGGAATACTGACACATCCCTGCTTGTCTGACCCCAACCAAGCCTCAGGAAGGACCAGCAGCCAAGATGCGTGGAGCTGGCTGGACGCGCTCACGCTCCTCATATGCGTGCCATCCTGAGATGGGCCCAGTGGAGTCAGCCGAGCCTCGCCTGTCATGTTCCCTCCTCCCCCCCTCTCCCCCCCCCTCTCTGGCCTCTTGGCGTCTTCCCCGATTGAGGGGTCCGCTCTTGTCCGGAGTTGGGGAATGCAATTGTCGTAACATTGCACGGGAATCTTATCGATTCTGGGCCAAGTTGCCACTGACAACCCGCCTCTCTCTTGTACATCACCTCCCTCTCCCTTCACGTGAGCGTCGTCATCGACACTGCATGTGCGTGGCTGCTGTAGAGGGAGGAGGCTACGCAGCACGTAAGCAGATGCGCCTTGACCGGCATCGATATACATGGACCGTCAGCCCAGAGAGAGCAAGGCGAGTTCGCCCGGTCCGTAGCGTTGCGTAGGGATGAGGAACTGGAACTACGGTCCCTCAGAATCTGCCATGCATTATCACTACCCCAAAAGAGTGTGAGCGTGGAGGTTGAGACAGAGCCGCTAGTTGGGGATGGGACAGAGCCGTGCACATATGAGATGTATGTCTTATTAATCGGATAGAGAGAGAAGAGTTACGGTGTATCGAGCAGGAGAGGAATAGAACTCGGGGCTGTCAATTGTCATTCATGTCTTTCCTTTCTTCTTCTTTTTTCCTCTCTTGCAACATATACAGGATAAAAATATGCAATGTTCTGAACACATGATGCCCGCCAGTTGCCGCATACATGCATACATAAGGGCAACATCACGCCCCCCCGTCAACACTCGCGATAGCAGTCGGTGACGACGACTGCCGCTGATAATGATGTTGCCTCTCTCTTCTTCTTGCATCATCAGCAGCAGACAGGGGGTGGTGATGCTCTTGCAGCTGCAGTGTGAGATGCAGATCGCAAATAGTCCCGGCATTAGCTGAGCAGTATACTCGTACATGTATCATTACTTGTATATACATCTAGGGAGGGGACACCCAATCCTCGTACTCACCCACGCGCACACACACACACACTCTCTCTCTCTCTCTCTTCTCTCTCTCTCTCTCTCTATCTCACACACACACACACACACACACACACCTCGAGGCTATATAGCCATGATCTCCTCGAAACATGACATCTAATGTAATGTAGAGCCAAGAGGGCGTTTTGCATCCAAGTACGTACAAGGGCCGATTTGATACATCTCGTGATCCCTGTCATCATATATACGTTATAGAGCGCTATCTCGACTGCACTCTAAACATTCCAAGATGTACCTCCAGTACGAGCACGTTCCGAGCGGATCAGGACCAGAGGCCGATCATCCTGACTGGACCTGAGGAAGGTCAACCAGGCTAGGACCCCTGGTGTCGCACGGCTCTAACGTTCAAACAAGTCTAGTCCCGGTCAATTTGAAATTCGCTGCTTGCCATATACGGTAAGGAGGAAAAGAGCCCATCGAAATTCGTAAGTTACCCACCGTCTCGGCAGAGATGAGCGCCCGGCCACGACCAGAACCTGTTTGCTCGACGCTGCTACTACTGCTACTCCGTAAAACTACGGAGATGTTCTGCCAGCACCATCGCGCCGTACAGTTGAGTCGTTGCCTTGCGTATGCTGTCTTTCCCGGTATGCGCCTTGCATCCTTTTCTGGAGCGCAGAGACAGCCGATAACCTATCATGGCATTCCTATCGCTGTTTCAAGGGATAGAGGGGACAGACAGCGATACCGTCCCCCCCCCACCTCCACTTTCTTGTCTCTCTCCCTTGTTTTCGTCTCTGGGTTTCCCGCCCTTTGCGTCTGGTGAGGGGAAGTTTCGGGTGGGAAAGAATCGAGATAGATCAGGAGAGTATTCCACCGTCGCGGGTGACCCAAGAGTCAAGGCTGGCCGGCCCGGGGTGAGCGTCTACGGCAGATCCGTGGCAGAGGTCTCTTGAGATGAATCGAATTTATTGATTATTCCATGCTTCACGTCATCGACTGCCCAAGGTCGGGGAGGCGGTCCATAATGCCCTCAGTCCATGTTAGGATGGAAACCCGTAAACAGGGGGGAGGGACAGGGATGGAACATGTCATGGCAATGAAAATCAATGTAAATCGCCACGACCAAGGCCGCGTACACGTACGTGCTGCTGGTCAGCTAACTGGCACCCCGGGGTCATCCCTATCCCAGAGCAGAAGAGGAGAGCGTCCGTCGCTGCACCTCCGTGCCAGCTTCAGCTGCCCGTGGGCAGCAACGACAACGACAACTCGACTTCTTCCTCCATCTTCTCGGTGATTAAGCGTAGCGTCGTCCCCCCCCACCGCCCCTCCGAGAGAGGCCCGCGACGTGTCCGAGTCCAGCTTCCTACGGCTGGAAGGCTCCCAGCCACGAGACGGCCGACAAGGGGCTGTCGTGTCGCGCTTTTCTTCTTGCCAAGGCTGAGAAGCGCCTTGTGGGTCACTACGGAGTATTGTTATTTACTCTATAGACTATCATAATCTGTAGTCTATCAGTAATAATACTCGTCAATGTACAGATAAACAGGAAGGCTGGACTGGGCTAGGGCTTCAAGAGTTCAGTATCATTATTACACGCCGTAGTGGTAATGCTCAACTACGACAAGCAAACCCCATATTATCTCACTTGCGCATTACTACGTGCTCCTCGTATGCAGCTCATCTTCCATGGGCCCTCATCATATTGCATCCCTATCAATCCTCCCTACGTGTATCGTGTGATAATGTGTAGCCTTAGCGGTGGCCGGCGAACCAGCAAGGAGAAAGGAGATGACCGTCCCGTCGACGAGAATGAAAAGGCGCATCCGTCGTGAGGGACTGGCAACAGCGAAGCTGCGACCTTTCTCTGTATCATACGTGGCGATTCCTCCCCTCGATACATAGCACAATTCAATCGTGCGGATAGCTACACGTATCAGCTGGGGAGACGATCGGCAGTGCGTGGATGGTGCGACAGAAACACTGGCATTGACCGCCTCCAGCCACAGGTAGAGCCACTGTCTTCGATACTGCGGTCACCATCATGCTCCTGATGGGTTTTGCTTTTTCTTCCCGTTCACGTCTTGTCATAATATCCACCTCGGCGCTCACCATGTGCGTGGTTGGCAGACTGCACCTCCGCGCCGTACTCGCCATGGGCGGCATTGCAATGTCACATGTGCGTCGTAGACAGTCCATACAGCACCCGCCCATGCGATGCACATCTTGGGGGGCATGATACGTGCCTCCGTACACACCATACAAGGCTCCCAATCAGTACGATGCGTACGGCTATGTATCGTATTGCTCCGAATTCGGAAGAGCGAGAGGGAACTGTATGTTACTACTATTGATACCACATCTGGAAAGTGTCAACACGTTCCCATAGAACTGACCCTGTCCCGTCCCGCCCTTTCCCTTCTCCCTTCAAAGGCTCCCCAGCCATACCGATTCTCTTCTCGGTGGCTGCAGAGAGGGGGATGTCGAGCATCGAGGCACCCACAGCGCAGGCCTACGTAGGCGGACGTGGCCGCATGGAGAGGCCGAGCGGCCACCGGGAAGGGGCTTGCAGTCCTAGATCCCAATCTCGAGAGATACCGGAACATCCAGCATCCGTTCTCGACGGCCAGCTCTGGCCATCTCAAGAAACGGGCGATCGGAGCGCCGAGGAAGCACCAGGCGGACCTAGCAGCGGATATCGACTGCTGAGACGTCGACCTGACGCGCTTCCCGTCTAGCTTCGACAATGTCATCATGGAAGTTCGCCTCCTGTGACCAGACACAGGCCGAGAACCGCGAGGCTGTTGCTCTCCACACCTCAACGGTCCTGGCTGGCGGACGGCGTGCTGGGTTCTCAAGACGTCTCTGACACATATGCTCATCGCGGACCGTTATCAGCGGGCCCTTCCCGCTCTGTCATCCTGACCTACGCTACGGAAACATGCTCTCTGACGGTGGATACAACCTGACTACCATCGTTGACTGGAGCAGCGCCCGGGCCGTGCCGCTCGAGCAGCTGTCCGCGCCTGTCCTGGGTTTTGCGACGTTCCCGAGCCTTTCGACCGAGGAGAACGAGCCCACAGTCGAGCTCGGGAGGCTCATGGTGGAGCCCTCATCGGCCGGGCACCATCCTAGGTATGCACTACGGCGCATATACCACAGCGTCTCTCCGCGATAGGATTCACGATGGTCCTTGGATAGGGATCGGTTCCGATGGTTGATTGTGTCGTACATGGTGTCTAGGCGATGATAGGGCAGATGACAGACAGGTGCATCGAGTTGGCTATATATATATATATATATATGTGTGTGTGTGTGTGTGTGTGTATGTATGTATATTCAGGTATTTTGTCCCAGTTTTTATCCAATACCATCAGCCCATTCTCGATGAATGGAAAGCTACGCCCATAAGTAGCGTCATCCGCACTCTATGCCCCAGACTGATGCCAAGGACGTCGGGGATGGATGAAGGAAGTGAGAGAGGTGTCGCATAGAGGATAGAAGGGTTGACGAAGTCTCGGAGAAGTAGTTTGAGAGGTAAGGGTTCCATATACAACAATAATATTTCGCCTAGAACCAACGTGACTCACAAGAAGCCACCTACGCCTCCTGGCGTTCTCCGCCACCGCCGGCAAGGTCGAACGTATCCGGACCGCTGGGTCGCGAGTGAGGAGAAGGAAGTTTCTGCAGCCTCTCGTCTGAAGCAAGCTCCTGCGGCATCTCACCGGAAGAAAGCTCTTGCCGCTGCTCGCCCGAAGCGAGCTCGTGTGGTTTGTGCGTGTCTCCCACCTCTGATGCGTCGAGTCCAGATGCCTCGGATCGGCACGGCGAGTGGACGGGGACGCTTTCAGCAGAAGCGTCCAGCTCAGGCTTGTCGACGTCATCGTCGCCGGCTTGGGGCAGAAGAGCCGGGGTGCCGACCAGGTTTCTGTGCTTCCGGCGACGGAGACACCAGATGAAGCCGCCTAGGGCCCCGGGTAGGCCAGATGCCATGCACCCGACTCCGACGCCTATTGCGGCGGAGGCTTGAACGGGATAGGTCTCGTCACCCACCACCGTGAGGCTACCGGTCCAGGTATCGCCTGAGCTTCCCGACACCATGCAGCCGTACCCGTCTTCTGTTCTGTGCCGGTAGACGTGTGGCGGCTACCAGCCACTCTGTCAAGGTCAATGCTGCGAATCCGATGGCGCGGCAGGTGGGTGACGGCCTACTGTGAGCAGCAGGTGAACGCCGTGGCCTCTTCACTGCCCGATGCAGCCTCGACGGAGCCATCGACCCCCACCC
>NW_023336213.1:204228-298038 GCF_012550715.1 Geosmithia morbida
CCTGCAGGGCACTTCTCCCCATCTGTATTGGTGGGGAAGGGATGGTCGGCTGTCGGCGATGGGGGGTAGCAATCCCCCAGCGACGGGTTACCGGCGCCGGCGGTGGCGGTGGCGGCCTCGCCGACCCCGTACAGGTTGACTTCCGAGGTAGGCGTACCGTCCCTCCATGCCAGGTCCCAACAATGACTCGTCGACGCGAAGCGTGATGTCGGCGCCGTCCCACATAGAGTCTACGGAGCGTAGGTAAAGAGGTATCGTACATTGGTCTGCCGGCGAGTTGGCGAGCTCTGCCTCCCCTACAATGCCAGATGAGATCGAGACGGGAGGCGATGGGACCAGGCCGGTGACGGCGCGCGAGCTGTCCAAGATGCCGTACGTCGCAGTCTGAGATGTATCGAGCGGAGAGTCACGGTAGCTAGGTGAAGGAAGGAATGTGAAGGGTAGCAAGAGGCAAGCACGGGCTGGGAGTGAGCCGGTGGCGGCAGCGGTCGATGGATGATGCGGAGCAGGTGTTTGTCCCTCTTCCCCAGTGATGCGATTACTTGACTGGATAATGATAATACTCTCTATATATCATGGCGATGTGCTCGAGTGCGGAGAACCAATCTGACAAGTGATGATCTTGTGAGACGATCGGCTTACAGGTACGACACCGCCCAGCTGTGCCGCGTACGAGATCTCAGATTCACCCACAGCCGTATGATTGTCGGTGACAAGCCAAGGATTTCAACCTTGTAAGTGTCCTGTTCAAGCTGGTTCCGTGGCTCGTAAAAGGGAAGAAAAAAAAGTAGTCGGGTGTCTATCATTACTCCGTCGTTGCATAGGAACGACGTATGTAGTATGGGATCAGCCAAGGCACTCAACTGCTCCGGCATCCGAATCCCACCGGTGCGTGAGATTTGATTCTAGGTGTTGCCGTAGCCTGTAGGCTTCGTCCCTACTCTTGAGAGATGATCCCGTCATCAGCGATGCTCATTCTTCGTCTTCCTTCGATGCTGGCCCGATGTTGCCGTCCACGTCTTTCTTCTCACCCCATCACTATCTCATCTACCTTGCCTTGACGACTTTCTCGTCTGATTCACGCGAGTCTCGACAACGGAGGCGGTCCGGTCACGTATGCAGCATAACCCCATACCCCCGCGCCGTAGTGAACGATGCACACCAGCAGAAGCCCCCGCCCTAGCAAACGATCGGGGACGCCCAGCTACCAGAGCTCTGCTTTTCCTTACCGGTACCAACACGGACATAACTTACGGCTAGAGGATCAAGGGGGGGGGAGGGGCGGGGACGGTGTCCCCTCCATTCAGCATCCCCTATCGCGACGTACCAGCGGCAGCTGTCTCGGACAGGTATCGTCGTAGAGTGCCGGACCTCGTCTCTATACCCGAGCTGCGGGCGTGATGATATCCGGAACAGGCGAATACCAGGCATGCACCCCACAGCCATGCGCTTCTCGGCTCCAGCTACGGGAATGCGGAGATGGAGTATCGTCACGACCAGGAAGAATCAAGAAGGAGACGTCCCATGAACGTTCTGCACCTGTCTTGTATCAGATCGGCTGCTCCCCCCGGATCCGACACAGTGACACACTGCTCACGATATCAGATGCCTTTGGATTCTTGTCTCTTATTTTTCTGTCAAGCCCTCTCTTTGCTCGGATCCTCAGTAGCAGCAAACGAGTTCGGACACGTCTGCTCTCTCAACGTTGGGCAGTGCCATCGAGGTAAGGATGGTATGCGAAGCAGCAGAGCGGTGCGCAAGAGTCTGTCCAGGCTGGCGACTTGGACGACCTTGTCCGCTATTACATACTACTCGGCATGGATCAGAAGATGAAATCAGAGACTAGAGGTTGGCTGTCGTGTTGCTGCTCAACGTGTTAAGCTTGACGGTCGTATTGATGGCTGGTCTCGATGCCGACCTGGTCGTACGGTTACGGCCAGCAGCACATCACAACCACTCTGCAACGTGAGGGAACGGACGGCATGGTCCGAGATATCACTATGCTTACAGCGTGTTTTGGCCTTCCCTTTGATGATGCCCCTGATATCTGGATGTTCATCGTCGTCGTCGTCCGGGTTCAATATAAGCGGTCAGCCTCCACTTCCTACTTAGTGCTTACATGTAATACTGCATCCTTGTCGATTTACTTCCCCTGTCGTTTACTTCTTTCCAAGGAAGAGAAGTCATATATATGACATGTTTCTTTATCTTTATATTACTTTCATGTGTCCTACCCTTCTTCTTCTTCTTCTTCTTCTTCTACTTCTTCTCCTTCTATCTTCGTTCAAAATCATTCTCATCACTGCATGTACCGCAGCTGCGTTACACCGCATATAATATATTACCGCCACACAGAAGCGTCATGCACGAGGCAGACGCAACAAATGGCTCAGAAGAATCTCATCTCCTTCATCCTCATTCAGCGAATAGCGAAAAGAAGAGGGGGGGTAAGGATTGACGTAGTGGGGAACGAGACAACATGACGATGCTGGCCCCCATCTCGTCTGCGGCCCCTCAACGTGCCCAACGGCAGGGTGGCCTTACATGTAATATTTTCTTTCTTTCTTCCTTCTTTCGCCGTCGTCGATGATGCGAGCTTCACTTGCCGTGATGGCTACGAGTATTGTGTCACCCAGTAATAGCTCGGGTCACGACATCAGCTGAGCAAATGACCGGCAATTGATCGGAATCGTTGCGGTCAATGCCTGCGCGGTTCTCGCAGTTACATGTAGTAGTAATATGTGACAGCGTCTCAATCTCGCACAACCCTCCCATCTCCGCTTGCCAGAGGATGACAAGTGCCAGTACAGGCCTCTGCCCTCACTCGTTCCTGGTGGTAATCTTCATCTCCGTGACTGGCTCTACGGCTTCCACTGCTGTTCGGGTAGCCAGGTGTGCATTGTTTACTCCCGTCGGCCTCGCCAATCATTCACATTACGGGAAGACCACCCGTCCTATATAAGATGCGGATCACCATCTTGTTCATGGATCACGATACGAGTTATCGTACGGGAGCTGAGCGGGCCGAAATTAGCGTGAAAGGGTACTGCAGGAAATCCTAGCACGTCTGGGCTGTCAGCCTTGTAGCTTCCCGCGCAGCTGCTCGGGAGCATGCGCGAGGGAGTTTCCTGATTCTGCAAGCCTTGGTGATGAAGGGTTTGGCAACAGCAAAAAGAATCCGGCAGCGAGTCTGGCATGGGGGGGGGGGGAGGGGTGTAGATTGCCATCTTATGCTCAATTTATTGTTGAGCTTACTCTTGTTAAAGGCTCTCGCTTGGATTATACCGCATCGNTAAAGGCTCTCGCTTGGATTATACCGCATCGAGAGGATGTCCAGTCATAGACGGGCGTTATGGTGGGGGGGGGTTGAAGTTCTCTGTTGTCACGCGAAGCTCGGGCAGCAGCGGGAGGTGGGGGGGAATGAGGGCGTGGAGGGGGGAGGGGGGGGGGGGGAGTCTGGCGGGGGGGGGGGGGGAGGGGTGTAGATTGCCATCTTATGCTCAATTTATTGTTGAGCTTACTCTTGTTAAAGGCTCTCGCTTGGATTATACCGCATCGAGAGGATGTCCAGTCATAGACGGGCGTTATGGTGGGGGGGGGTTGAAGTTCTCTGTTGTCACGCAACATTGCAGTGGATCAGAAGATTGCTGACTTCTATCGCGAGACAGGGGCAGAGAGGAGGGGAGTACGACGGCCGGGAGGAAGCAGGGAAAGATGTACAAGATATATATATACGAGATCTTGAACAGTGAGGTGTAGAGCTTGAATGCGAAACCGCAGCTCGTTTTGAAGAAGGCCAGCGAACGATGGAGGGAAAGCGGTCAACAGGCTGGGGAATAACGGTAAGTACGCGGGTGGCATGCATGTATGTCGATATTATCTAGGCCTATAATCATTGATCAGTATATACTCCATGTTCGGAACGGCAAGTCCTAGAAGAATACCCGTGCGAGCCAACATCTATAACACACTGATTCGAGGGGTTGTCAGCACTTTCTTAACCAAAGTGCAATATTGGGCGAGCGGAAAACATAGACCTGGCGGCAATGCATTGTCTGTATGTAATATAATATTGCCTGTACGTTGTCAGATCTCCACATGTAATACGGCACTCTACATTGAGCCCGGCGCTGACATAGAGGTAAGCACTTGGCTGCGGGTCCGACAGCGATATCACGTTTTCCTTGCACCACCCATACAGACTGGGATCGACTATTGGTGCATGGCTGGCAGGGTCGTTGGAAAAGAGCAGATACATATGCTATGTATGTATACAGTGGTGCTGGAAAAAGGGGCCTCGTTCGCTCATCTTCGCAAATGACTTGGTTGCCCCGGGCCAATAAGTTATGTAGTTATAATATCATGGATACGGATGGCTCTCAGGCTCCCCTGGGACGGAGAAGCTGTACAAGGTCCACCCAGCGTATACCCGCTTGATCTGGTCGCGCAGCCAGGTTGTAGTAGTATTACATGTATTGATATTGCCTTGTCAATCTATAAGCCGGTCAGGGTATCAGAATCATACATATATGTCTATGCCCGCATCCGTTCGTTTTTTTCTGCAAGAAAAACAGTCACCACAAGGCGGATCACTGCTACACGACTACTCGCAGTACTCCCCGACGATTCTTTCAGAGGCCTTGTCTGACCTGCCCAGGAAAACGAGAATGACTTCGACGGCGACAACAGCTCTTGTGGGGTGGTGGACAGCAGACGGAGGTCCGACATCGGGTTAGTCTCGTCGAATATGGCTGCTTCTTTCATTCTTCCCTAGGTCGACGATATCTCCCGTGTCACCGCACGGACGGGCTAACTCATCCAACCCAGCTGTCTCTCTTACCGTCAATAACCCATGGGTCACGTCTGGTACGATCGCAAGCGACTGTTTCACGGACGACGTCGACAAATGTACACTCGCTACTACTTGCGTGGGCAGCAGGCTTGTTTACCAAGACGGCTCATTCGAAGACTGGTACGTTTACGTGCATGCGCAGACAAATTGGGCGAGGGGCCCTCGGCTTTCAGAAGCCGACGATTCACAACACATTGACGTCAATCTCGTTCGCTTTCAACGCTGATTGATCTGGATCGCAGCGATGACGACTCCCGATGCACCTCCTTCAAGATATTCCACAGCTCTCCCTCTGCGGGCCCGTCAGCGACAAACTATGCCTGCCGACAGCAATGGCTCGCTCGCACGGTCTGGGTGGAATCCCCGGTATACATAACGACTACCAGCACCGATAGCTCGGATCAAGACACCTCCTCCGCCTCGACTCCATCTGCCTCCGCTCCCTCCTCGGATGGTTCCCTTAGTGACCCGACTAGCACCTCCAGCCCCAAGCCTGCCAAATCTTCGTTATCAGGCGGCGCCATTGCCGGAATCGTCGTAGGGATCGTCGCAGTTGTAGCCCTCTTCATTGCCGGCGCGCTCCTGTTCCGCAGGAAACGAGGTTTCAATAAAGTCGCAGCGCTGCCGAGCCCTGAGCTACCTGGGCACAGCGCCTCTGAGCTGACCGGGCATGATACGTCTGAGCTGCCTGCTGGAAATCACGTCTCTGAGCTACCACCTATGGGGTACGCTGATCGCGGCCCGTACGAGGCTCCATCGGCCGGGAAGTTGGAGGAAGGGGTAGCTCGCAAAGGCTTTCCGATACGGGAACACAGGTCTGAGTTGGAGTGATGGAGGGTTATAAGCTTACTCGGAATGAGCTCATAGGCATAGCTGCTCTTCCTCTTCGGTTCTCGCAGCAACATAAGCAGATCCAACTTTCACTTTCGTCACCGCCATAGATGACGATGTAAATTTGTCCCTCGCCCGTCCACTCCCCACTCCCCTTCTATGCTTCGGGAGCGTAGAGTGTAGATGAGCACATGCGATATCCATACAGGGAATGCATTGCCGTGTAATGGTGGATACGAGTAGAAGGCCTACTTGGTAGGCACTAATACAGATAAATGTATATAATATTCAACGCCTCACGCACACAAACTCCACTGTAAAGCCCTGGTATAACTCTCTAGGTATTATGAATCGCACATGGATAAGATGCGGGTAAGAATCAAGGAGAAGAAGAAGGGTAAAAAAAAAAAAAAAGCAAGAGAATATGGTAAACGAGGTCGAATCTCGTCGATCAACTCCGTCCGCCGGCGAGTTGAGCTTAAGAAAGCTCCTGTCTCCCCTTGTTACCGGAAGCTTCGAGCTCCTGTGGTTCGGCTGTTCGGTAGTAGTACTGTTGAAAAACCTCATTGCCTGCGGTGCCTAGGGCGGTTGGCTGATACGGGTACTTGTACATCTCCGCACCATCGCGTTCACTTCCAGCGGGAGTAGCGCCTCCGGCTCTCTGTTTCTTCCGACGGTGACGATAGAGGAGGAGTGCGCCTAGGGCTAGGAGTATCACAACCGCGGCACTCCCAACCCCAATGCCTGCTGCAGCCCCGGTAGAGAGTCCTTTGTGGTCTGGCGACGGTGTACTGTGGGTTGGCTTAACATTGGCTGCAGTCGTCCCTGCCGCAGTTGTCTCCTCTATCGTGTTTGAGGTTGATATCTCATCAGTTGCCGTTGCCGTTTCCGTTGCCGTTGCTGTTACAGGTACCTATAAGAGAAGGAGGAGAGTGCCGCGATCAGTTTCCGTCGGTCGTGTCAATGCTATAGCTCATCTTGACATACCGAGATGAGCTTGATACCCCATGCTTCGATTCCCTCTTCCGTGGATGGTGTCTTCGTCAACGGTGACTCTGTAGGAGTTTCCAGGTCGATGTTTGTCTCGGTGCCGGTCCAGACAGCGCCTACAGTGGCTGTCGCGTGGCAGCCGTACTCATTTTCCTTGCACATGAAAGAAAATACATCCCTCGTCACACTAGATGGCGTGAGCAGGTGCCTATACCAGAGGTGGCCGGAAAGCCGTCGACATACCTTGGACAACACGTGACGGTACGAGTGCTCTCGGGGCTGCCGGTGGCACAGGCAGTCGTGTAGCCACGAGGGCAGTCGCCGTCAGTGAGGTAGGGCTGGTTGATGGTGAAAGATGGGGGGACGCAATCGCCCGACGGCGTGTTACCGGTGAGCACCGGCGTCGGCGTGCCGTACATATTGCTGAAGAACGATCCGCCGTCCAGCAGGACGTAGTAGTAGTTTGTCGAGGCAAAGCATGATGTCGGTGCAGTCCACGTTGACGGGAAGGATACCAGGGAGTCGGACATTTTCGCTGGCAGTCGGTGAAGCCTCTCTCTCTCCTCTGTCCTCTAGATACCAACAAGGAAAAGTGATGAGTGATGTGATGGATTGATCAGATAATGATAGCACGGTACACCATAACCGGCCCACGGGCAGCGAGGAATTTCTCAAAAGACTCACAGGTGCAGGACAAGCAGAGGATAGGACGCTGCGAAGAGAAAGGTAAGAGGCCGCGGGTGGTAGGTAAATGGGAGGTGCGGATGAGTGTTGGTTGCCGAACACTTCTTTCCCTTTAATGCATATATGGATGGGGCCTGCATGGGCTGTCGAGGATAGCAATAGACCTATCCCATCCTGGAGAATCGCTCCATACTCGTAGACGCCCAAGTACATGCATGCCCAGTGTACCAGGAGTCTTGCCGTGTAAGGACATGGTGAGAGAGCGTACGGAGTATGTACTGATACCGGCTCAGGCTAACAAAGAAAGCCTATCCAGGACCGGGGTAAGGGTTCTCAGACTTGCGTGCGTCGAAATCAGTCTGGACGCAGTATTGTATCGTAGGCATGAGACCGACCCCAGCGATTCTTCTACCTAAAACCAACAGCCCATTGTTGGTCGTTGGCAGTGCATCTAACATGCGCTCCACCAATACCCCCGAACTGCCCGGTGTTTGTAAGGCCACATCCTTGTCACCGGCATCATCATCCCCCCTCCTCTGCTTCATTGGCCACCGCCCCAATCGTCGGACGCTCATAGGGGAGGAAATTGCGTGGCATGGCTTACGCTCGAATGCCTCCAAAATGTCGTAGGCGGCGAGGCCGTCTTGGCATGCCCCGTAGAAGGATCACCTTGCAAAGTGCTATGCAATCCTCCACCGTCAGCTAAGGACATAGATGCTAGCAGCGCCTCTGTACAGCAGGCGAAGCTACGACGTGAACGCGCCCTTTACCTGAAGCAGAAGCGGCGCATGATCGTATGTATCGACGTGTTAAACTCGAAGCTAAGCGCCGCTCCGTATATAGAGCGGGTCGGCACTGGTTCGAGACGTACGTGTACGGCCGTATTTGGACACGACGAAAAAGTCCAATGTCGTCTGGTACGGCCACACACATAGTCGTAGGATACGACGGTTATAGCCGAACACCGTTCCAAATAGACGCCATATATTGACCATCGTAGAATGTCTTGGACGCCTTCCCCTAGTCCGTAGCTGGTGAACCCGCACCGGCATTTTATGTTTTAGATGTACTGACATCAGACGTACTAGAGGAGTCTTGGTCTGCATCGAGTCAGTCGTTGCAAGGCAGGGTGTTCAGAGTAGGGCTACGGATAGTTAAGGAAGTCCATTCATACGCTCTCGTAAGCGCCTTGCTGCGCCACTAGTAGCGACAGCTACCTGCACTCCCTGTTTATGCATGGATGGTGTTTTCAAAACGCGTCAGTGAATCCTTCGCAGGGGGCTTTCAGCTCCCTTTCTCGTTCGGTATAAAGCTTGTCGTGATGTGTATTACAGAGTACGGAGTAGACGAACGGGGATTATCATATCTTATTCTGCAGAGTAGCGGATACGTGGCGTATGAGTGATACGTCGCAATGTGCTTAAAGTCGCAGATATAATCTGTACTACTACTTGATAAGAGACCATGAGAGGGTACGGTGGGTCGGGTGAAAGGCCTCATCTCGTCTTCCACCCGTTGGCCCTGACCCATTGCCCGATCTAATAGCCAATCACTCCTCCCCCTGGTCGCCGGTGCTGATGTCGTTGGCACTACCTGTAATCTGTAGTTTCCGCCTCTCTCAGCTGGCGCACTGCGAGGACAATCCCGAGTTCGAGCACCGTCCCGAGTTGCCCACAGAGGTTCCTGTACATTTACCCTCAAAGTCGTTGACAGGGGTCTCGGCCATTTGCAGGGGAAGGGGGGCCGGGATGTGACCGCGCGCTTCCCCTCTTCTCCCGCCCTCTCACTTCGAGACGGTATGCTTTACCTGTTGGCGTGCAGCAAGTACGAATGCATGTAAAAGTATGCAGCCTGAAAGTACTAAACCGATAGTGAGTAAATACCGTGGTTATATGCATCTATCTATTGGGCTTGTTGGTTGTCTCTGCATCATTTCGCATTTTGCCCTCAAGATTGATTTGTTCGATGTCAATACTGTGTGTGCAGACAACTCCTCAGCTCCCACGATTTTTCAAATCGTTTTAATACCACTTGTTCCGGTCATTGTTCGCAGCTTCATTCTCTACTTACTTTCTTCTCTCTCTCTCTCTCTTTTCCTATCGTGAACAACACAGCATAATATTCGTTGTCCTTTTCATCCTTTATACCTTCCCGTCTCTCTTTAAGCCCCTCCCCACCCTCCCCCCCCTTTCTTTTTTCTCTCCCACGCGTCCGTTTCATCCGCCGTGATGGGCGCTACTTCAATGTTGGACAAGGCGTGGACGGATGCGGCGCAATCGTGGTACCACACAAGCCGGCGATGCAGGGCAAATCTCCTCATATGCTGTGTAGCACTCCTGGTTCTCACGGGAATATGGACTTACAGGACGACGGATCGTGGCTTGAGCATGGTGAGTAGCAGCATGGACAGCCTATCTCAACCCCGGTGCGGACCAGCGAGACCGTGTTCCATCTCTCGCAAGATATGGCAGATTATGCTGCCCAAGATTTCGAATTCTCCCAGCGATATCCCGGACCCTGGATCCCTCCAGGACACGCCATCATGGCTGGCCATGAACCCTGACTATAAGTAGTAGGTAACACCAACTTTTTCTTCCTCTCCACATCCCCGGCTTGGTTTCACAGTCAGGGACAAACGGCTCCTTTTTTTGTCTTGTGTTACTGCCAAGGAACCCTTCCGCGTACGGCATCGGCCCACGAGCCGAAGAAGAAACCGGGGGTTGGCAGAGCTGAAGTCAAGTCTGCAATGAAAGTCTGTTGGCGGGGTTGCGGTTAGAACATCTACTCACATAGACCCAGCACTTTACTTGGGGAACAGGGCGGCAAGGGCTTCGTCGAGAAGCACTTTGCCGACGACCGTAATGTCGTCGAGGCATACAACAACCTGACCAACGTGGGCATGAAGTCGGACCTGCTGCGATACCTGGTCCTCTACGTCGAGGGAGGCGTGTACACCGACACCGACACGGTAGCCCTGAAACCCATCGACGACTGGGTGCCCGCGGACATCAGGGACCAGGTCGGGCTGGTCGTGGGCTCCGAGTTCGACCGTCGTGACGGAGGCGCCTGGGCCGAAATCCCGCACTGGCTTCAGTTCTGCCAGTGGACCATCGCGGCCGCGCCCGGCCACCCCGTCTTCCGCAAGATGATCGACCGCGTGCTCCAATCACTCGACTACCTCTCCGGAATCTACCAGCTACCCCTCAGCCAGCTCCATCCCAGCAGCTTCGACGTCATGAACTCGACGGGCCCGGCCGCCTGGACAGATGTCGTCTTCGCCCAACTCCAGGAGTACGATCCCTCGCTGAAGGACACCAGCGACTTGTCCTTCATGGAACAGCCCAAGCTCTATGGGGATGCCCTGGTCCTGACCATCGACGGTTTCGGCATGGGCCAATTGCACTCCCACAGCACGAATGATGGCACCATCCCGGAAGCTGCTTTGGCAAGGCACCTGTTCCGCGGCTCTTGGAGGGATGAATAATGCGACCACCCGCCACACCAATCACTACTATAGAGTACTACACTATGGAGTACTACATGTACCCTGGTTTGTCGGTCCCCTCCATTCCCTTTTGTTTTCTCCACTTAGTCCTATGGGGTCCGTGGGTCTGTCATTCGCGATTGAAGGATATTACACAATCTTACCGTGGAGCCTGTCCATTGGGGTCGGCGTGACCCGCCAGTGCCGCTCAAGACTGAGCTCGGCGCTTATGAGTCGATAATTTGGCGGAAATGCAGAAAATTTGTATTACGGAGTGCAACAGCAGGAGATGCGACGTGGTTGCGAAAGAGCTTCGAGGTTTTCGAAGCCAGGAGTTATGGTACGGCGTTATGGATGTGAACCTAACCGTTGGCAAGAAATTCTGCGGCGCCAGTTTTGCATACGTGTTCTTTGTTCCCCTATCACGATTGGAATTATATAGACGAGTGTACATGCATCTGATGATACAGAACTGTATCATAGTATACCTGTGGTATTACATCACAATGAGAAAAATTCTATTTCACAATATATTGAATCGCTAGCCTTATGGGTATGTACGAGTAGCTTCGTCTAATTCATTCGTCTTCCTTGCCTGGATGCTGTAGTATCACTCTGTACGTGCCTACTTCAGTGTTCTTGTTACATGGGCTTAGGGTCAGAATGCCCCAGCTACTTGTATCAATATACAAGATATCAGCGCTCGCGCGACGTCTCCTCTATGTCGGTACGCTTTAAGATCGGATGTGGCTTGCATCGTACTACTCAGTCTACATCACATGATTCGGTTGAAGCATTCCAGATGATATATAAAGTAGTTGTGTTACATCTTTCCTACATGCCAATTCGTGCAGCTCGTGATGTACGTGTACATGAGCACCACTCGACTCCATCTAAGCCCCCGTCCCCGTCAACATGCTCTTGAACCCGTCGATAGGCGCCCGCAGGTTACCCTTACGCAGCATAGAGTCATTCAGCCTGATCCCGCGACCCCCTACCGCAGCTGTCACGTCATCCAGCCCATGCTCCGCCATCTTCTCGGCCAGCACCATGGCATTCCGTCATGCCGCGATTGACGCCCTCGCCATTCGACAGGGCCAGGTGCGCCGCGCCGCTGGCCGACGTGAGCCCTGGGACCGTCTTCCAGCTGACGCTGTCGGGCGGGAGGTGGTACAGCGGCCGACTGCGGACACCTCCCAGGTGGCGGACCGTGTCCTTCCACTCCGTAGCCCACGGGGCGAAGAAGTCGTCGGACAGGAGGAGCGTGGCGCACGGCCTCGGGCTCGTACGAGTCCGCGACGTCGCGGGCAAAGTTTCTCGTCGGCCAGAACGCCAGAGTACACCCTGTAGGAACCGCTACCTTGGCGCTGGAAGATGAGCGTCGTCTTGCCATCGCCTACCATTCGCCTCGCTTTGCTCCATCCGCCGTCTGCACCGACGACGGGCTTGAGGTCTGGCTTGATTGATCCATCTGCGAACCACAGCACCGGGACACCATTTTGATCAGCTGCCACGCTCTTCAGGTCCTTCGCCCGCTTAATCTCTTCACCGGGAACGGATTCGAGGAGACTCTCGCCTGCACGGTTGGGCGTGTCAGTCATGTCGCGCTCCTAGACGACGTATTCCATGCCTTTACACTCGAGGAGTCGGGCGAGCGTCAGTCTGGTTGGACCAGCACCGATGATGGCAATAGACGGTGACGTTCCCTTACTTGAAGGAAGAATATCAATAGAAATGATAAAGATCCAGGGGTAAGCTTTACTCTAGAACTTGGAGAAGAGCCAAGAGAGGATCAAAAACCCGAACATTTTTGCTAGATTTTTGATCGATTCCCCGTAGCCATCTATACTTGTAAAGGTGGCGTAGGTTAACGCCGTGACGAGTTTAGGGCGATGGCCAGACGGCCAGCAAGACGCTGCGTACAACGTGCGCTCGGATTCTTCCAACGTCCGTGATTATACAAGTAGAGCCATTATCCGCCGAAAGGGCTGGCGAGGATCTTGAAGCAGAGCTGGCGTATGGCTCTTAGAGACTGCTAGTGACGATGCATGTAGTCTGGATACATGTAGTCTGCAACCCCTGCCGTCCCGTCTGGTGAGCACTAGTTCGGACGTGGAGGTCAGAGGGTGTGAATGGCCAGTCGCGGCATCCGTGCCACATATGTGTCGTGGAGGGGATCATAGTGACTCGAAGAAGGCAAGCGACACAAGTAACACCGACCAAGTTTGATCAAAGACTCGAAGCTGGTGTGGAAGGAGGATGAAGCTCTACGAGAGGACTCAACGGAAGGGCCCCATCTTTTGTCCAGATTGATGACTAAGATTTCGGTGAGAGGGATACACCGACACTCACCGTGCGCTGACGGTTGGGACATTTGGGAAGCTTGGAGGGCTCGAACAAAGCTCCCCTTCTCCCCCCTCCCCTCTTCATCAACCATGTGGGTGTCACGATGGCGCTCTCGATACCCTACACGTACATTCAGTGCCCCTGTTCTGAGCGGTCCATCATAGACGGGGGTGGCGAGCGGTCCGGCAACGACAGTCAGGAGGAGGCGGGCGACAGCCACGACGACGACCACACCTTCGACCCGCGCGCCCCACGGTCCAACTACAGCCTGTTCCCGCTCGAGTACCTCCTCTACTGTGAGGACTGCCAGGAGATTCGGTGTCCCCGATGCGTCAACGAGGAGGTTGTCACGTACTACTGCCCCAACTGTCTGTTTGAAGTACCCAGCAGCAACCTTCGCAGTGACGGGAATCGGTACAGTCTATACCCCCACGGTCCCTCCTTTTTTTTCTCTTCTTCATTTTTTCCCCTTCTCTTGAGACCGGCTGGCTAACTATCGTCTTCTCTTGTCTTTCAAAAGCTGCACTCGAAACTGCTACCAATGCCCCGTGTGCGCTAGCCCCGTCCAAGTTGGTGAGGTACAGACCGACCCCGACCCGACAAACCTCCTCGGCGCAGACAATGGGACCTCCAACGCGCCTGTCGGCCCCTTCGCTCTCTTCTGCCAATACTGCACCTGGTCATCGAGCGATATCGGGCTGGAGTTTGACCGGCCGAGCGGGATCGCCTCGCAGCTGAACAAGCTCAGGAACGGCGGCGAACCCCGAATCACGGCGCGCGACGTGCGCGACCGCCGCAAGGACAACCCCGACCACCCTCCCGTACCGGACGAGCTGGTCGACACGGAGCTGCAATTCAGCAGCCTGAAGTCCTTTTACCAGACGCAGCTGGCCGAGGCCAGCGGCGGCCTGGGCAGGCCCGGCGGCAACCTGTCACTCGGCGGTGGCGCGGGCTTCTCGTCGCCCGCGGCCCTATCGCGCATCATGTCGCTGTACACCACGGGACGGGGCAACCCCAACAGGCTGAATAACGGCCCGCCCGACGTGATGCGCGAGGCCCTCACCACTGATGATGGGCTCAAGATGGCCCAGCTGGACGAATCGGCGGCCGTGAAGAAGCTCCTGGGCGAGGGGTGGGACGGGACCGTGTCGAGGGAGCAGCGGCTGGCGCAGGTCGAGCCCTCCACAGTCCGGTTCCAGGACGACCTGCGTCCGTCGCAGTGTGTGCTCCGCACGAAGCGTTCCAAGCGGTGCGCCGTCTGCAGGCACATCATCTCCAAGCCGGAGAACAAGGTGGCCTCTACGCGCTTCAAGATCCGCCTGGTGGCCAAGTCGTACATCCCCACCATGACCATCCGCCCGCTCCAGCCTACGTCCAGCGGCATCCCGGTCGGGTCACGCCCCGACGCGAGCCCCGAGATGGCCCTCAAGCCCCTCCAGCCGTACCAGTACATCCTCACCTTCGTCAACCCGCTCTTCGACAGGATCAGGGTCACGCTCGCCGCGCCCAACAGCACGCCCGGCCGCTTCTCCAGCAAGGTCACGCTCCTGTGCCCGCAGTTCGAGATCAGCGCCAACACAGACATGTGGGACGATGCGCTGCGTGAGGACTCGGCGACCAGCGGCAGCCAGCAGCAGCAGCCTGAGGCCGGCAAGATATACGACCGCGGGAGGAACTGGGTCAGCATCGTGCTCGAGGTCATACCGCCGTCTCTACGACCGGAGGCTCTGCCTTCCAAGACGAGCGCAGGCAAGGAGGTGGACAAGGGGCCCCTGAAGCCGGATGAGGACATCCTCGAGATTCCCATGTTTGTCCACATGGAGTGGGAGGCCGAGGCACAACACGATGTCGGAGCCGTGTCAAGTAGGGACAGGGATGGTAGTGAGAAGAGGGAGCTGGCTTACTGGTGTGCTTTGGGGGTGGGACGCATCAGTCAGGAATAGAGTATACAGCATATACATACACAAATTACAACGGAAAAAGAAAAAAAAAGAGATACCCCAAAGAGCAATGGAAGCACAGGACTGGAGAGTAATAAAAACGGACATGCACGAGACCAGGTCCCACACATCTACAAGTAGGATGGCGGATATAAGGATCAGAATGAGCGGTAGTGATCTGTGCCATATCATGCGGCAGCCTGTATATTGAGAAGCAAGCTAGCCTTCATTTTTTATCATCTCTCAAGACGCCAAGCCAAGCCCTTTTTAGAAAACAACCATGATGCTGAAAACAAAATCACTCCCTAGAAAGCAGAGAAAAGAGCTGCTTCCTTTATTTATTTATCTTTTGTTCATTCCTCAAGTCCCCTTTTTAAAAAATTTTGCGTCCAGTTTTTTTTTCCTAAAAAAAAAAAACCTGCTTAAAAGTCGGTGGACTGAACCTGGGGGAACTCAAAGTTGACGTTGCGGCCGGTGAGACGACGGTAGACCTCAGAGTAGGTGTCGAGGCGGTAGTCAACGCCACCGCGCTCCTTCTCGTCGAGGATGACCTTGAGGAGCTTGCTGCCGTCCTCCTTGGTGCGGACGCGCTTGCCGACGATCTCGACAGGGTAGGTGAGGTCGGACAGGATGGCGTCGTGGACGGCAGTCAGGGTGCGGCTGCGGGGGCGCTTCTGGTTCTGGGTGTTGCGGCTGCGGGCAGAGCGCTTGGGGCGGGGGAGGATGCGGCGCGAGGCCAGCAGGAGGACGTGGCGGTCGGAGAACTTCTTCTCGAGCTCACGAGTGAGGCTGAGGGAGTGAGGTCAGTACGTGCGTTTACGGAATGGGCTTGCTCAGAAGAGGGGGGGTTAACAAGATGAGAGTATATAGAGGGAAACGTACCGCTGCTGGACACGGTGGAAGCCGTTCAGGGAGGGGACGGGGACAAAGATGACAATAGCCTTCTTGCCGTGGCCAACCTCGATCTATTTTCAAGACCAAAAAGTCAGCATGCGAGCTCCAGGACAAGGCCTTGGACCGCTTCCCGTCCTGTTCCTCAAAGTCAATTGTGTACGCCGGCATTGGCGAGAGGCATCGTTTGTTTCCTTTCCTTTCTCCGAAGGGGAGTTTTGCTTTTGTTCTTCACACTAAGACATCTCCGACCTCTTTTCTTTTTTTCTTTTTGAGGGCAAATATTTCATTGCCCCCCTTCTCTGGTGGGGAGGGAGGAGGAGGAGTAGGAAGACGATGCCGCGCGTTTGTTTGCCATTGTATCGTAAAAGTCTCTTTTGGGAACAGGAATCTCAGGGGGGGAGATATGATCCTTTTTCATAAATTCTTGCATGCAGGCCTGTTGTTTGTGTATGTGTATGTTCATGGTATTCTCACCTCGCGGGCAGAGACGATCTGCAGGGGACGCAGAGCAGCCTTGAGGTCGGTGGTGTTGGACTCGAGGTCGAACAGAGCCTGAGCAATGTTCTGCTCAAGCTCCGAGGGGTTCTGCCTCGAAGGGCTGTTGGGGGCGATCTTGTTCAGGGCCTGGGCGCTCATCTTGGCTGACTTGGTGAACAAGGTGTCGTTGATGATGGACTGGGTGGTTGAGGATTTGGCGGCTCGCGATGCACAGCAAAGAAGTTTTGGCGCCAGGCGGGCCAAAATTTCCCACAATTGGGGTTTTCGTGCCCTTGTGGGGCCTTGTTTGTGCGGATTGTGCAGTGGATCACGTGAAGCGAACCTGTTTCTTTTCTTTCTCTTTATCTTGATCTCCGTTATCGACAACGGTAGAACCCCGGTGAATGAAGCAGCCCGAGATAGCTTATGACTAAGATGATCCGGACTGCTAACTGATGGCGACAGGTTAGGCAGTCGGGTACCTTGTCTCATGGGTACCTTACCCGATGCCTCGACAGAAAGGTGTATGAGATCATGCGACGTGCTGTTTACTACTTGCCAGATGGTCTTGAATACCACCAAGATTTCAATTCTACATGTGAATAAAGCATCTTCGCGTAGACAATATAAAGTCCTCTGGCCTATACTGGTACCTTGTAGACTCATAGACCTAATTCACACCGCTGAACGGCGAACGCATAGAAGCCCAGGACGATAGCGAGGGGGAGGCACCCCACGTGATGGACGTCGTGGGTACCTTTGATGCTTCTGTCATTATCCACCGTAGTGACCAGGCTTCAATCCTCCTCCATCCACCGGGGGAACACAAAGGCCTACCGATACTCCCGGGAACTAATAGACAGAAAACACCTGTACAATTCCCGCAGAACATCGACCAAGATGCAGTCGGGAATCTCAGGTCTGGCTCCCCTGTTCCGTGACGAGGGGTAAAATGCATGGTAGCATGATGCTGACGCGGGGTGGCCCAACACAGCTTCGGAGGAGCTCCAAGCTCAATTCACGACTCTCCTCGAGACGCCGTCGACGTTCGGGCTACTCGTCAAGATCGAAAAGGAGTCCCTCGTCCCGTTCGCCACACTGCCCAGCGCTGGGTCCTCGTTCGCCGAGAACCTACCGGCGCTGCAGTCCCACGTCACGACCGAGGCGGCCCTGTACGCCATCCTGCGACGGTACGACGAGGCGCCCAACTTTCTGGCGGTGACGTACGTTCCCGACGCGGCTCCCGTGCGGCAGAAGATGCTGTTTGCTTCGACCCGCCTGACGCTGGTGCGCGAGCTGGGCACCGAGCACTTCCGCGAGACCATCTTTGCGACGACGCCCGAGGAGCTGAGCGAGCGGGGCTTCCAGAAGCACGACGACCACTCCAAGATCGAGGCCCCCCTTACGGAGGAGGAGCGCACGCTGGGAGAGGTCAAGCGCGCCGAGCAGGAGGCCGGGGCCGGCACGGGCACGCGTGAGATCCACCTCAGCAAGAACCTCAGCATGCCCCTGTCGGAGGATGCCCTGGCTGCCATCAAGGCGGTCGGTGACGGAGAACGTTCGGTCACCATGCTGGTGCGCTCAACCCCATATCCACATGTGCACGTACGTGATCGGCAGAGGAGACGTCGTTGCTGACACACAGGAAAAGAGGATCAACGCCGACACGGAAATCGTCGAGCTGGTCCCCGAGTCCCCCACCCCATCCACGATCGACGACCTGGCAAAGGTCATCTCCCCGACGGAGCCCCGCTTCACCTTCTTCCGCTACGTCCACACGCACGATGGCAAGGAGCAGTCCCCCACCCTCTTCTTCTTCACCTGCCCCGAGACGACGACGGGCCACAAAGCTCTCAAGTACCGCATGATGTACCCGCTCATGAAGAGGGCCGTCATCAGCGTGGCTGAGCAGGAGGTCGGGCTGGCCCTGGCCAAGAAGTTCGAGGTCGAGAGTCCCGGCGAGATTACCGAGAAGTCCATCCTGGACGACCTGCATCCCAAGGCCACCGCCAGGGCTGGATTCAGCCGGCCGAAGCGGCCTGGGAGGTAGATTTGCCTCCGGGAGGGCAATATAGCAGCAGATCTATCTACGCCCATCTGTTAACCCATCACCTTTCCGGTCCTTTTCCACGTCAAGCATCCATAGCAGCATGAAATGAGACACATGTTATACATGAATACACATGTGACGTATTTCCCTGCAACGTTATATATATATTTGTGTGTGTGTGTGTTTTGGCATATGGCACGCTTTTGATCGCCATGATGATGCTAGATCCTAGAAACAGACTATTCCCCACATGCGCAACCCCACACGACGTCATCTGCAGCCTCCGTACTCCATAGACAAACAAGACGAGACAGATGAATGGTGATAAAAAAAAAAAGAAATGAAGGGGAATAATACGAGGAAAAGGAAGAGCAAAGAGGAGAAGAGGAAACGACAGGCATTCACATCCCACCATTCTTATTCCTCGTACCTCCCACCGGTAAACTTGAGATTACTACTCTCCAGCTTCTCCTTGAGGTATTCGTAGACGGTGAAGGTGACGGCCTGACCGGGTGCGACGCGCATGATGCGAGGGGTGATTCCTTTGTAAAAGGCGTGGAAACCTTCTTGTCTGTTTTTTTTTTTTTCCGTCAGTTATAAGGATTCAAAAACGGGGGGTTTTTTTAAAAAAAAAATGATTGAGAAGGACCTGGGGATCGATCGGCAGCAAGGCAAAAACTCACTTGAACATGTCGGCAGCGATGGTGGATATCCTAGACCAGGCGCTCGTTCCCGGCAGAGCGGGGTTCCTCTGGAGCCTGGTCTTGATGGTGTCGATGGGGGCGTTGGACAGGGGGCCCATGGCGCCGCTGACGAGGCCGATGAGGGTGGTCTGCCAGGAGGGCAGGTTGACGCCCTCGTACTGGGGCTGCCAGGCCTTGAGCCAGTCCTTGAAGTAGGTGTAGGCGGTGAAGTTGACGGCCTGGTTGGTGCCCTGCCGGAGGGCCGTGAGGCTGACGCCGCGGTAGAGCGCGCCGGCCCCTTCCTCGCGGACGACGGTGTAGAGCGCGTGGGCGGCGTTGCGGTACTTGGGCACGTCGAGCGGGTCGGCCATGGAGTGGTGCTGGGCCTGGAGGCGGATCTTGATGACCTCCATGGGCGTGACGACGGCGACGGCCTCGGTCACGCCCGCCGCCAGGCCGGCCAGGAAGGTCGACCTGCCCGACACCACGCCCGAGGCCTTGTCCGACAGGAGCTGCTTGTAGCTCTCGAACGAGGTGAAGCGGATGGCCATCTTGGGCACGATGCCCGTCAGGACCGCCCCCAGCCCCTTGTACAGGCCCAGAGGGGTCTCCTTGGCGATGATCTGCGCGCCCGTCTTGACGAAGCCGCGCTTCGGGGCGCCCGGTTGCCGCGCGCGGCGCGACAGCTGCATCCGCACCTTGATCGTGTCGAGGGGGTGGCACACTAGAGCTTCCATCATGCCGGCACCTCCACCGGCTTTTCATCCGCCCCTCCCCACTTCCTGTTAGCGATTGGACTTTTTCTTCTTCTTCTTCTTCCATGTCCGAGCCCCGTCGTCTCGACAGAACTGCAGATCTGCGCATACCAATCAGGTTCGTAGCAGCCGTCGTAGGCTTCTTGTTGCCGTCACTCGTGCGAGGCATCGTGTCTCCTGTGCGTGACGTCGATGAGAGGACTGCAATCTAGAGGGGTCTTCCACAAAGAGGGATGGAGGGGGAGGAAAGATGACAGAATGAAGGAGGAGGAGAAAGAGCAAGAGAAGAGTAAGCGAGGAAGAAACAAGAAGAGGAATAGAATCAATGACGGAATGCCCCGGGGGAGGAGGGGAGGGCACCAAGTCAATTTAAGACTTTGAGCATATGATCGTCCCTACTATTTAAGAAGTACTACTACCTCTTCTCCTACCATTGCAATGCATACCTACTGCTACTACTGCTACTACTACTGCAGTAACTGCTACTACTAGGACTTAGCCGTAACTCTCCTCGAGCGGCTCAGCGCAGGATACGTCAAACAGGAACATCCGGGTGGATACGGAGGGTTGCCGCTCGTTCCCGGTCGGCGCCTTTCCTCCAAGAGCATATGATCCATCGGGTTTTGCAGGTGTCCAGACCTCCTCCTCCTGGGCTCGGCTCCGAAGCCCATCCACCTGCGAAACTTGGGGGAAAGTCGTCGCGGCTCCTGCCACCGCCGTCTACCTACGTATGCGTACGCGGTAGGCAGGATAAGTTACCGTGCTAGAGAGCGTTACCTGCCGTGCAGCTTATACTCGTAGTCTCGGCAAGACTCCACTCCCGGCCGGGCGGATGGAGGACGAGTTCCCGTGTCGCCGATGTTCTGCTCTGCAACCCCCCCGTCCTTGCTGTCATCTTTCCTCTTATCCTTGCTTTCCTTCTCCTCTCTCTCTTTCTTCTTCTCTACTCTAGTTGCTATTATTGCCCCTTATTCCGATCCTACCTTGTCATGTCTTTCCTCCCGTTCTGTTGAAGAAAAAGAAGAGAGGAAAAAAAAAAAAAAAGGTCATGTCTCTCAACCCTTCCTCCCCCTCCCCCATGTTACCGACGCCAAGCCGAGCTTGTGATTTTGCGGGGAGTGGGGTCCTGCGCCCCCCCGGTACGGGAATCAGACGGTGTCCCAGACCCAGATTATGCTTGGGTTGTCGAGCATTCCCGCTTACCGTGAGTTGCCGAGGCACACTTCAGCATGGTCGACAATCGTTGCTTGCAGTGTACAGCTTACAGAGTGTACAGCTATCGTTGTCTCTCATTTTCCTGTTTCCATCTCTTCCCTGAGAATGAGTCATCCCCAGACGGTCGGGATATATCCGATGATACCCTCTGTGCTCCTGTGCTCTCTGCGGTCTGGTGCTCATGCATGTACACACATGTGCAATCCCGTCTGTCCAAGCCTCGGCTAAGTTGCCGACGATACATCTCATCACTGCTTGTACTCTGCATCTTGTGCCCGTCGTGTCCTTCACTGCTATGCTTGCTGCTGAAGCAAGTCGTTGGATACCCAGCTACAGATCACTATACTCCTCGTTCAGAAAGGCCGTCTCCCCCTCCCTCCGCATTGCATGACATCCGATGGCTCTGATCCTGCACAGCACAAGAGACGGCTCACCCCCACCACCTCTTGACGAGACGCCCTTGGCAAGACCCTGGCAGACAAGTCCGTAGGTCCGCGACCCACCCCGGCCGAGCGGAACCGGCACGTCGGGATCGTGCAGGGGTTTCCTGTCTGGGGTACTCGAGGGAGGGAGGAGACCGTACTCGTCAGGTTATCTGATCTCTGAATAAACCCAGAGTCATGCATCGGGAGTTCAAAACTTGTCATACATTTACTCCAAAAGATGGTATATATGAGAGTAGAAGAGGGGATATCCGAGTGTAAGAGAGTAGAATATTCTTTTCCACTGCCGACTTTGGAGGTCTTTACAAGGGCAGAAAAAAAAAAGTAAAAAGAGGATGAAGAATATATATATATGTATAAAGCGATCAAGGGATAGAACAGGAATAGATAAAAAAATTTTGATTGAAACAAGAAAAATAAGTGAAAGAAATCATCCAACGCCGATTCGTGGTGCCATATTGTCCTTGCTGGGAATGGGAATGGAAACTCCTTGGTATCATCATCATAAACATCCCTTTGCTATAACACCATGCAGCCAGACCAGTATAACAAAAACAAACAAAAACTGTCGGAAAAAGAGGGGAGGGAAAAGAAGAAGAGAGAGGAAAGGAGAGAAATCGCAGGGACGGCAGATAGATCTAGAGGCAGAAGAGTCGTCCAAAGACGCAAGGAGAAAAAGAAGAAGAAAAGTCGAGAGGAGAAGGGACGGTGCAGCAGCCGAGAGATCAAGAGGGTACGCCCCTCTCCTCGAGGGTGTCCCCATCGAAGCTGTACAGCCGAACCTCTCCGTCTTCGCTGCCGCTGGCCATGCGGCTGTCGCTCAGGCCAACGCAGGTGACGGGGCCGGCGTGACCGGTGAAGCTCCGCTCACACTTGCCCGAACGAGGCTCCCAGATCTTGGTCATGGAGTCGTTGGCTCCGGTGACGACGCGGAGGGTGTCGCCGACGAGGCCCCAGATGCCCTCGACGTGGCCGAACATGCTGCGGATGCACCTGCCCGTGGCCGTGTCCCAGAGGCGCACCGTGTTGTCCAGGCCGCCGCTGAGCATGTATCGGGGCGGGAGGGGCCTCGACCTGTCCGAGACGAAGGTGGGACCGTAGGCCACCCGCTCGTCGGCGGCGCCGCCCTCGGGGGTGGGGGAGGCGCTCTGGCGGCTGTGGACCGACACGCCGTCGTTGTTCCCGTCGACCGCGTCGGGCACGTCGTCGGGCTCGAAGTCGTCGGGCATGGGGAGCACCTGCTGGACCTGGCCGACGTGGCCCCTGTACGTCTTGATGCAGTGCTTGGTGTCGAGGTCCCACAGCTTGATGGTGAGGTCATCCGAGGCCGAGAGGACGGTTCGCGAGGCCGAGTCGATGCGGACGTGGTTGACCCAGTCGGTGTGGCCGCGCAGGCAGAAGGTCTGCTTCGTGTCAAAGTTGAAGATCTTGACCGTCTTGTCGATGGACCCCGAGGCCAGGGTGCTGTCCATGTAGTGGACCGACAGGACGCCGTCGGTGTGGCACTGCAGGGTGCTGAGGCACTCGCCCGTCTGCCAGTTCCAGATCTTGATGGTCTTGTCGAAGCTGCCGCTGATGAGCTTGGACTCGTCAAACTGCAGGGTGCGGACGGTCGACGTGTGACCGCGCAGGGTGCGCATGACCTCGCCGGTCTCGATGTTCCAGATCTTGATGGTGGCGTCGTAGGAACCCGTGGCCAGGATGTTGTGGTCGAACTGCAGGCACGTCACGCCGTTATCGTGGCCCCTGAACGTCCTGATGGAGCAGCGGCCGGCCTTCCAGTTGTAGCCGACCTTGAAGCGGTCACGGTAGACGTCCTTCCAGGGCCTGACCTTGGCGACGACCTCGAGCTGCGAGGCCGACTTGGGGGCGGGATCGAGGCGCGGCCTCTTGGCCGAGGCGGAGCCGCGGCTCTCGTCGTCTCCGCCGTCCAGGCGGCGCTTGCTCGAGCCGGGCGTCGGGGGGGAGCGGGGGGCGCCGTCGGATCGGGCGCCGCAGGCGTCTCGGGCGGGCTCGGACGCGGACGCGGCACGGGGGTGGTGCGTCTTGTGGTGTCGGCTCCAGGCAGCCAGCTTCTTCTTCTCGAGGAGAGGCAGGCCCCAGCCACACTTGGTGCACTTGCGGTCAATGTGCTGCTCGCACATGCGGTGCCAGACGACATCGTCGTCGGCCAGGTCACGCCAGCGACGGCTAACCTGAGCAGCCTTGCAGAGCGAGACGGTGTCGAGGGAGCACAGGATCTTGTAGGAGAGCTCCGGGGGCAGGGCGGTCAGGAAGTCGATCTTCAGCTGCTCGTGGACCTCGCGGGAGACGGTGGAGAGCTGGGGGAAGCAGCACTGGGCGATGATGCCCTGGAGCATAAGCTCGCGATGCTTGGAAGGGGCGGCAGAGAAGAGGGACCAGACGTGGGTGATGGCCTGCTGGTCGGCGTTGGAGAGGCTGTTGAGGTCCTGTTTGGGTGTCAGCGTGTCTGCAGTGTCCTGCGTGCGCGTGCACGTGTGTGGATGTGAGCATGTCCGTGTGCGCTGCGTCGTGTGCGTGGTGTTGGGGAGAGGGGGGAGCTGGGGAAGGGGGGAGAAGGGAAGAGGTAGAAGAGATGCGTGGGGGGGGGGGGCAGAGATCATACCCTCTGAATCATGCCCATCTTGGTCTCGTCGGCGGCACGACGACATTTGGAGTCTGGACGGTGACGGTAGCAGAAGCGAGTGTTGGGATCCTTGGCCTGGACGGCAGCAGAGTCCTTTGTGTCGTCGGCGGCATCGTCGGCCTGCTGCTTGCCGACGGGAGCGTACTGTCCGGGTATGTGCTCCTTGAGGAAAGGGCTGACGTGCTTCCCAACAAGGTCCCCGCGCATCTTGACGAAGCGGGAGGCGTCCTCTTCATCCTCCGGCCGCCTCCTGTCACAGTTCTCCTTGGAGGGCTGCTGCTGCTGCTGCTGCTGCTGCTGAGATTGAGGGGCGGCGGGGACATCGTCGCCGGCAAGTGTGAGGGGGGGCGAGGGAGCCATGGTGGCGTCTATATCGAGGGGCGGTGTCGTCGTCTTGAAGGCGTCGAAGCTTTTCTGGTGGACCGAGTCCATGGCGGGCGATGGTGTCATTATTGTCGGGTATGAATCACATACACTCATACACACATACACACGCACTCTCTCTCTCTCTCTCTCTGAAGAAGGAAAAGAAGAAAGAAAAAAGAAAAAAAGGAGGAGGATTCGAGAGGAGAGATTCTGCAGAAGGAGAGAGAACAGATAATAAGTTATCCTCCCCCCTCAGACCGATCTTCTCTTTCCTTCTTCCCTCCTTTTTGTTTATTCTCTTTCGGATCAGACGAGGCGGTCAGATTTTGTGTGTGTGTGTGGTTAGGTTGGTGATGACTGGGCTGAGGCAAGTAGGTCGATCGATTGCGTGACCTGCACGCGAGATGCAGCAGAGGAGAGGTCGGATAAGATGAAGGAGACTTCGAAGGATATAAAGGGGAGGAAGAGAGGGGAAGTTGTTTGCGTGTGTCTGATATGGCGACAGAAAGGTTAATATGATCCTCTCGAGTCGGGACCGGGTCAAGAAGGCAACTTTGTCTCTTCTCTTTCTTTCCCCTTGTTGAACGGTCGACCCTGACAGCCTTGACGGTCGGAGTCTCGAGGGACAAGGACGAGGCGTGGAGGATGTTTTGATGGATGGCGAATGTCGACGGCCAATTGTGCCATTAGGCCATCAGGCAGGCGGGGCGGCTGTCGGCGGGGCAGGTGCGAACGGCCGGCTTCGGTGCTCGGGGGCCGACACTCTGGACAGGACACGCACAGACACGCACACGCCATAGGGCTATGGATGGGCAGTTTATAGGGCCTCGTGACCTGGATTCGCGTCGATTACAGGGAATATAGGGGGCTGTACCCCCCCTTAAACCCCAGCGGAGCCCGGGGTACAGGCCATTCCATTCCAGGGTCGTCTGACGCAATTCGTCTGTGCATTTACGTGTACACATACTAATGCCTTTTTTTTTTTTCCCTTCTCATGCCCCGGGCCCCTTCTGATCCTCTACCCGTACATGTACCGTCCCACGGACCACGACAAGATGAGAATGCGAATAACAGTACATGTGAGAGCACTCCCAAGACCATCACGGTGACAATCTACAGATGATACGACCGAGATAAGAGAGAGAGAGAGAAAACATCTCTCTCATCTTCATCTCCATACCGCGCGGCATGCCCTCAGCTGCAGAGGAGGTACGGAGCCTATACTCTCCGGGGGAAATCCCTCCCTCCCCCAGACGACTCCCCTGATTTTCGTCGTGGCCAGCTGTGCGCGCACAGCCTGCAATCACGACTTACAGTATGCTCATGGCGTTATCCCACCGCGAACGAGCCATTTGGGACCAGCCCTTTTGAGACGATTGCCCCGCACCGACGAGCCGGATTGCCCTCCCCCCCCCCCTGGACATCCGCCGATACGCTGGAATCTGGTTGAATTGCGGGTTCGATGCAAAATCCCTTCTTTCCCTCTTGGCTGTCACCAGAGCTCGTCATTCCCGCCGTTTCCTACTCGAGAAAGTCATCTACCCTGCATTTCCGCTCTGGTAAGACTGCGAGCACCTCACCAGCTCACCAGCGACCGACGGGCGGCTATCGACCCCGATAGCCTGGAAGAGCCCGGGGGAGGTCCCGCCCGGGGGAATGTCCCGCCCGGGGGGGAAAGGGGGAGGGGGGGGGCGTGGTGATAAATAATACGATGTCTCGGTAATCAATATCAATCATTCCAAGTTCGTCGTGAGTTGACGGGTACGTACATGTACTGAGCACTCTCCCGAATGGCTCCCACCCCTTCTTCTCCTTTTCTTTCTCCTCCTCCTACTCCCTCTCTCTCTCTCTCCTGAATGATGATGAAAGAAAGGGGCCGGTGGTGGTGCCGCAATGGCTCGGACGTATTGCATGACGCTCATCGGTAATTGAAACGCTAATGGCAAACCGGGAGTCGCTCACGCATATGCAGTCACACACACACACTCTCTCTCCCTCTATCCCTCTATCCCTCTATCCCTCTCTCCCTCTCTACTTCCGGTTAAGCCGTCCAAGTCCTCGGTATAGGCCAGATCATGGTGCTATCTGCCTCTTCTCGGTTCCCTATGGCATGATCGCTTGCTTGGTTGATTGCACTATCGTCCCCAAACGTCTATGCACAGCCACAATCAGAGTCCGCCGACTGCACTCATCACTCAGCGTACCGCACTCCCTGCTTTTTCTTTTTCTTTTTCTCTATTTTTTCTTTCTGTCCGGCGCTTCTACAGATAGACTATTAATAAACTACTGGACATGCTGATGATCCGGTTGTTAATCTCCCTCTAGACACTGACACGTATAGCGGATTACGTGACGAGGCCCATGCAACATGCAATCCCCAGAAAAACCCAATGACTGGTGAGATCCACGCGCAGTTTCAACCTTCGGACGACATGTTACACCGACTTGAACCCTTTTCCTTTCAATTCTTTCCTTGCTGAAAGATGTACGATTTTCCACGAATGACATTTCCACGGATGACAGTAACCTCCACCAGGATTCCGGGGATGCAGAGGATCCGTCCCGATGCGGTGTACAGGGTACGCTGATGAAGCTGTGCGTCGTGATGCTCTCTCTATGGTACTGCTCGTATCATGTATATCGCATGTATACATATATGTATGTCTTCGTGACGTGGTGTGATGCATGGCTTGTCGACACGACGGCAATCAGACGTCCCAGGCGGAAGGAGAGTCGAGGCCTCGAACCCTCCCCCCCTTGATAAGACCAGGAGGAATTCCCGTCCAATCTCGGTCTCGTACGGCGATAATGCCCTCATACCATCTGCTCATTGCGAGTAACTGCACCTAGTTGACACCATCAACCCCTTTTAGCAAGTACCCTCTCAGTCTCCAGAGAGCCCAGACAGCGACGAGCTCGGAACTTGCGGAGTATGGCCATACGATGCGCGGAGTAGGGTCAGTACCCGTGTGCCTGCCAGCCTGCCAGCAGAGCTGCGCTCAGCCAGCCTCGGTTCCTCCCCCATCACGCCACGACTTCTCGTCTCTGACCTGGCTCAGTCTGCCCAGCGATGCCTGCCCTGGTTCGATCCGTCCTGCTGCTCATGCTTCCGCTATCCTCGGGCTGAGACTGGTGGGAGTGGAGAGATGTGAGACAGATTTGCATCTTCCGGTTCTAGATGACGCCTGTCAACTCAGAGATGCACAGCACCGTTCGAACTCAAAAAGGCCGGGAGCTAATTACGAGAGAGAGGGAGAGAGAGAGGTAGAAAGTGAGGGAGAGGGATGTGAGACACACACACACAAGTCCCGGCGGGTCAACCATACATACGCATAATATCTGCACACTGATGCTCCCTGGTACAGCGGTCAACTGAACGATCACCCACAGATGTGCGATACCGTAGAGATCAGAGTATACGGATAAGTGGATAGGAGGCGACACCATGGATCACCTTGCAACTTGGAGGCACAATTCATCCAATCTACGGGTCATCCTAGACATCGGTTTATCCTCTCTCTCTATTTTTTTTAATCCTTTATCTTTATTTTCTTTACAACGCTTCTTCTTGTCGTTCGTTCCCTCACTCATATGAGCGTATGAGTTTTGGAGCGTATCGTGCTTCTGACCATCGGACCAGTACATCCTCACCTCTCATCACGAATCACATCATGCCTGTCTCACCACCTCCATACCGGAGGGAGGCGTATCTCATCGAGAGCCTGCCATCAAGACCATGGTATGCCGACGGCCCAGTCTTCCCTTCTTTCCTGACCAGACATCTGCCGTTCCATCTCCTCTTCATGTGTCTCTTTTTCTTCTTCTTCCTCTTCAACAGCTCTCTTCTTCGTCTTCTTCTTTCGTCCCGTCTGTCTGTGCTGTGTCGGCCGCAAATCTCTCCTGTATCAGCTAGAGGAGAGGAAAGGACGAGACGGTCCAGATCAGGTCCATACGTTGATACATTAAAATCTAAACACTGTCTCTCCTCTCTTCCTCCTAGATCGCCACTCCTGCTCTCTCCCAGCACCCCTCCCCTTGGAGGGACCCGAATTTCCATCAAGGGGGGAAAGAGGAACGCTGTGGTCGTAGTCGGCTCTGCCACCTGGCCATCGGAGGTTGCATGACCTTTAATCCATCTCAATTCGAAGAACCAAATCGTAGGGAGAGCCACCCAAAAAAAGAAAAAAGAAGAAGAGTCTTTCTCTCCCGACCGTCAAACAGCCATTCAGAGGAATCATCAGAGAGGATACACACACGATGAACCTCTTGCAGAGCCCCCCCGCTCACGACCCTTCAACCGACAACATCGAAGGCTTCCACCGCACCCGCAACTTCAGTCTACCCCCCGAGTACAACTATGAGGGTGCACCGCCCGTATACCAAGATGCCAACCGCACCGAGTCAGGCGGTCTGACCAAGAAGGGCAAGGCGAAGGCTCGGAAGGTGACGTTTATACGGATCATGGCGTCCGTCGTGGTCGTCAGCACCGTCGCTCTGATCGTCGGTGGAGTTGCTTCCAAGATTGACGCCATGAAGAGTGATGAGAGGGAGTAGGTCTTGCCCCTCCGCCCTACAAGCCAAGCCACAGCATCTCTCTCGTCTTTCTGTTGCCCGTCAAGACGGATGTACAGGGCTGACTGCTTAGGGGATCGAGCAGCAGGAGCGCTCCGAAGCCGGCCGCAACTCCAACACACGACCCCGACATCGTCGTCATGCCATCACATCCCAGCGCCCCGGCTGCTACGTCGGCACTGTCACCCATGCAAGAGTCCGCGCTGATAGTCGACGGATCGAGAGCCGACAACCCTGACAACGAGAGTGACGAGGACGGGCATGGATCGTTGCCGCCCCGATGTGACGACATCTCGTGCGCGACGACGGAGCAGCCCGAGGACTGTACGGCTTGGCAGTTTGCACACTTCATGTCCGAGTTCTGTCTGTCCGACACAGAGCTGTTTTCCGATAATTCAGAATGATGCACTACTTACTACATGGTCTTTCTCTCCTCTGTCTGGGTTCGGCTTGTTCTCGTAACGGAGCAATGATGCTATGGAACAGATTGGGATCAACGGGAAACAGCGCTGACTGGACTTGGGATATATATCAATCAATTTTCCATGTACGAGTACGTCGTCGTGAGGACTAGTACTGCTACTGTCAGTAGTATGCTGGATTAGTACCAGATAAGAGCTCCATTGTGGATCCCCCTCCCCCCCCTCCTCAATCGCTCTTTCGTAGTGGAGCAGACCGAGAAGAGAAAAAAAGAAAAAAATACATCACCAACCACCATCACCAACATCTCCACAAGGGACCTGCCCACCCTTCACCAACCTACAACCTGATACCTGATACGCATCGAAACAGGGTGGGAGGATATGCGATCATGGCCGGTACCCAGGACCCTCCAGCTGACAGCCAGCCGCGCCCCAATGCTGCTGGCGACGCGCCCGATGATGCGTCTGGGTCTGCGGCAGACGAGCAGCGGCAGCAGCAGCAGCAAGAGTACAGGAATCCTCGACACAGCGGTCACAAGCGATCAAGGATGGGCAAGAACCGAGAAAAGGGTCGGGCGGAGTGGGAGTAAGTCTTCTTCCCATCTCTCCCCTTCTTTTTTTTTCATTTTATATATATATATATATATATATATTTTTTTTTCTTTTTTTTTCCCCCTTCCAAATCCCTCTCCCCCTCTTGTACAGCGAGAACATCTTTGCCAACGCTCAGGGACCCTGACAACCAGAATCTAGAAAGGGCCGAGCAGCAGACTACCACGAGCGCAAGCGTCGCAAGGTGAACAAGGACGGCGAGGAGATCCCTCCCAAGCCTAACCCCTTCTTCACCGAGGAGGAGATCGCGGCCGAGGAGAAGCGGCCGAAGCGCAAGGTGGCCGTCATGATCGGCTACTCGGGCACGGGATACCGGGGGATGCAGATCAACGGCGACGAGGCCACCATCGAGCGTGACCTGTTCCGGTCCTTCATCCGTGCCGGCGCCATCTCCAAGGCCAACGCCAACGACCCGCGCAAGTCGAGCCTGGTGCGCTGCGCCCGCACCGACAAGGGCGTGCACGCGGCCGGCAACATCATCAGCCTCAAGCTCATCGTCGACGACCCCGGCGACAGCGGCGCCGTAGACCCGACCCTCGTCGACCGCATCAACGGCCACCTGCCCGACCAGATCCGCGTCTGGGGCATCCAGCGCACGAACAACTCCTTCAGCTGCTACCAGGGCTGCGACTCGCGATGGTACGAGTACCTCATGCCCAGCTACTGCCTGCTGCCGCCCCACCCGAACACGTACCTGGGCAGGATGGTGCCGGAGCTGGCGCGCGAGAACGGCTACGCCGACACCCTGGCCGAGCTGGACGCCGACGTCGCCGACTTCTGGGCCGCGGTCGAGGAGGAGGACATCAAGCCCGTCCTCGACAGCCTGGACCCAGACATCAGGTCCCAGGTCCTCGAGCGGGTGCACGCCGCCGACGAGGAGAGCGAGGAGCAGGAGCAGGAGCAGGAGCAGGAGCAGGAGCAGGAGCAGGGTGACGAGGAAGACGGCAGGGCCGGCAAGACCATGGAGCCCCAGACGGGCATCGCCCTCGAGACCTTCCAGCCGAAGAAGCGCCAGCTGGGACCGCTCGACTTCGCCCTCCGCGACCTCAAGGCCGCGTACGTGGGCGCCAAGCGGCGGTACCGCGTGTCCGGGGGCCGCCTCGCGCGCCTGCAGGCCGTCCTGTCCCGCTACGAGGCCACGCACAACTTCCACAACTACACGGTGCAGAAGTCCTTCGACGACCCCTCGGCCAAGCGCCACATCAAGTCGTTCGTCGTCAACCCCACGCCCATCATCATCGGCGACACCGAGTGGCTGTCCCTCAAGGTCCACGGCCAGAGCTTCATGATGCACCAGATCCGCAAGATGGTCGGGCTGGCCAGCCTGATGGTCCGGTGCGGCACCCCGCTCGAGCGCGTCGACGAGAGCTACGGGCGCCAGAAGATGGCCATCCCCAAGGCCCCCGGCCTGGGCCTCCTGCTCGAGCGGCCCGTGTTTGAGCAGTACAACAAGAGGGCCACCGAGTCCCTCGGCAGAGAGACGATCGACTTTTCCAAGTACGAGGATAAGCTGCTGGCTTTCAAGAATGAGCACATCTATAACCGCATCTTCGAGTCCGAGGAGCGCGAGAATGCGTATGCTGCACACCCGCCACTTTCCTCTCCCTCGTTCCTTCTCTCTCTTCTCTTTTTTTTTTTTTTTTTTTTTGGATTCAACTCGGACGTTGGAAATGCTAACGCAAAAGTGTCGACAGCTTCCATGCCTTCTTCAACCAGATTGACCAGTTCAAGCAGAACCACTTTCTGTGGGTCACGGCCGGCGGTATGAAGTCGGCCGTCATCTCCAATACCAAGGAGCAGCAGAATGTCGATCAACAGCTGGGCGACGAGGACGAGGAGGATCCCGAGGGTGGAGAGGGTTAGTGTGTACGAACACGTATCAGAGGTCATATATAGAGAGAAGGAGTCATCGAGATTGAAGCAAGTATAACACATATAAATCATCTGCATCATCCGTGGTATGGAGAAGGAGAAGAGCCAGGGAGGGGGAGGGGGAGAGAGATGGAGATTCGATGCTATTCTCGGAGAAACGCCATCCCGACTATAAAAGGAGATCCCGAATGCCATCAGCGAGCGTAGACACATCCATCGCGGCGACAGGACCGGCAGACGATCCAGACAAGACCGGCTCATCCCTCTAGGCAGCACCGGTCCCGTCGGCTGTGGAAACTGTAGCCGCCAACTGAGTCTGGTTCTGGTTCTGGTTCTCCCCACCATCAGTCTTTAGAGGTGCCCATGATCCCCCCCACTCCTCGGCGAGGCTCCTCATCTTATCATCCTGAAGACGGCCGAGCATATCGGCAACGCGGCCGACATTCGTCTCGATCCGCTCCTCCCTCCTTGCGCGGGCATCTGCGTCGTCGCCGCCCAGAGGGCCAAAGACCCAGAGTTCCTTCATCTTGCGTGAGAGAGAGAGTAGTTCCTTGACAGAAGAGTACTGCATGTACCTCTCATTTGTTTTTGTTTTTTCCTCATTAGTCTCGGGCTTTTTTCTCTCTCTTTCTTCTTCTTCTTCTTCTTCTACTTCTTCCTTCTCTTTATCCTCAATCTCTCTCTCTCTCTCTCTCTCTCTCTCTCTCTCTCTCTTCTTTTTTTCTTTCCGCCGGGGGAGGGGGAGGGGGGTTGCGTGTAACTTGCGAAGAATGATCAGAGTAGAAGCAGACGTACCAATCCGTCAAATTCCATGCGCAAGGAGATGCCGGCCACGGCTATAGCCTGGGGTTTGGTATTTGCCTTGTCCCCCTCTGCCTGGATGGTAGCTAGCATGAGGATGGTGCGGTAGCGGGTGAGGATGTCGGCTACCAGGCGCTCATGGGTATCTGGAGGTTCAAATGTCAGAGCTGTTGTGTGTGTGTGTGTGTGCATGCGTCATCATTTCAGGGAGAGATGTGTATTGTTTTTTTTCGGGGATCTTTTTTTTTTTTTTTTACCCATGAGATTGCCCTGGGAGGGCTGTGAGCGTTCCATATCTTTCTATGAATCCGTGGAGGTACCGTCCGATGCACGCATAGACGAGGAAAGGTGGGAGTGGACGATGATTGAAGATGGTGTTTAGTTTCGGTGCATCGAGAGAGAGGAGCTTGGGCCTTGGCGAGGAAAATGTGGGGGCGGGGAGGGAGGGAGGAGCTCCCCTTTACTCGTAATTCCGTGTACGTGGGCTGATGACGATTGGAAAGCTGCAGTGACGACAACAGAAATTAATGTATCTAGTTTTTTTCCTTCACAAGCTCTGTCAGACTTCAAACAGACAAGACTCCTCTAGTAGCCGGTTTTATCTACCATATGATGTAAACCCCACGAAAACGCCGTCCCTAGGCTCAATGCAGGTTTGGAAAAAGGGAAGAAAAAGAAAAAAAGAAAAAGAAAAAAAAAGACGAAAGAGGAAAAACAAAACACCTCCCAACAGACGCGAGAGTCTCCCTCCCTTACATCTCTCCATCCCAATGTCTGTCCTCTCCATTCCACCCTAATCTAGGCCACTCCTTCGGTAGCGTAGCAAATGGCGGGAGTGTATATCGGCCCTGGCACTTGTCCTTGTCGCACTTGAGGCCACATATACCGTAGTTTTGGCAGTAGCACTCTCCGGCGTCGGGGCAGTGAACAGCTTCTTTTCCAAAAATGACTTGTATAGCATCGTCAGCAAAATAAGAAGGGGGGGAAAAAAAGGCTCTTCCTCTGCTGCTGCGAGAGGGGGCAGAGGAGGAGATGGGGAGAGAGGAGAAGAGAAGGAGTCATACTGTGCCATGAATACTCCAACACCCTCCCGCTCAGCTCGTCCCCCAACGGAGACGTGGTGAGCCACTGCCTGTAACGCAGGTAATCGGCCTTTGACCTGCGACGAATCACCTCCCTTCGCACGGCGAACTGCGAGCAGCACGCCACGCCGATGGTATCGGGCACGGGCTCCCCAGGGAACAGCTCCTCGTAGGCCTTCTTGTAGACGCGCTTGGCCGTGACGGGCTCGTTGATGGCGGCCGGCGACTCGTCGGCCAGGGGTCTGATCTCGACGGGGCAGCCGAGCACCCACGCGCAGCGGAGGTTGACGTAGCCCTCGTCGGCGAGCCGGTCGAGCCGGAAGCTCTTGAGGAGGGGCAGGGCGTCGTAGTCCGGGTCGTCGTTGTGCCATTGGAAGCGCTCGGCGTGGTGGAAGATGATGTTGGGGGGTAGACGGTCGTAGTGGTCGATGATGTAGCTGCGCAATCTGATCAGTCATTCTGCGACCGCCCTTCGAGAGAGGGAGGTGACAGGAGATGGGAGAAGAGACGGGAGAGGGAGCAAGAGGGAAAAGGAAGAGGGAAGAGAGAAGGAGAAGAAGAAGGCATACGTCAGAAATACCATGGCTTCCCTCCCCTTGTTGACTGGAACGCTCAGAGGCGCGGAGGCATCGTCAACCACGTAAATCTTTTTACTCCAATCCAGGAGGTGGTCATCTAGCCACGTTAGATTCTCCTTTGTTGTGCTGGCCACCACCATGTCGACTAGGTGCGTCGCATCATCCTGGGGCGACGGCGCCGACGCAGGTACCGGCTGCTGCTGCCGCTGCTGCCCTCCCGCATACCCTTGACTACCGTTGCTGATGGTATGGTAGAAGGCGAGGATGATGACGGCGCAGACGGCAAATGCCACCAGGTTGATACGTTGGCGGGAACGCAACATGGCAGCAGGGAGGGAGAGGGAGAGAGGCTCTGTCGACAGCGCTTTCGTGACGTGGTGGCTGTAAATGTCGGGCAGAAAGGAAGGTGGGAGAGGCGCGGCGAAGAAGAGAAGGGGAAGGGAAGGGGGGGGGGGGGGGGGGGGGGGGGGGGGGGAGGGGAGGGGAGGGGAGAAGAGAAGAAATGGGCCTCCTTCTTCTTCTTCTCTTTCTCGTTCGTTTCCTCGCTCACTTTCCCCAGCGACGATCTCTCAAGGGACAAGCTGGAGACCTCCTGGGGGGGGGCGGAGGGGGGCCCGAGACAGACAATGACGACAATGGGGCAACGATAGGTGGCTAGGAAATTTGTGGGAGCGATGATCCTATAGGGTAGGTTGCGAGGAGATTGGGCGTCATTACTGTTCAGCTCCATCAGTCATCAAAACACTTCAGGGGGGCTCAAATCATCCAAGATCTGCTCATCATCTTCCCAAGGGAGGGAATGGCAAGAAAGAAGACATGTCCGGGGAGTGGATGTGCTGAGTCTGGTGATGCATCGTGGCTTGTCCGTGTCCCTCGTGTCAGATGATTGTTGCTGATTCATCCTGTAGGAGTCCAAGGTGAGAGTGATGACGCCTATTGCTTTCTGCCTCGCTTCTGTACTCTCGTACTCGTATTCCCATGGAATGGCTAGATCAAGCCCAGTTTTACGTATGATGATGGGAATGTGATGATATATATAGGTACCAGCAATGATTATGGAGAAGCGGGATAACTTTGATGAAAGGGCAACTGCTCTCATCACATCTATATGTATGTCTGATGAGAGAATGCAGACGCGCATCTACCGTGGGCATGCACAGCTTTTTTTTTTTTTTTAAAAAAAAAAAAAGGAAAAAAAAAAAAAGGTAGGGGCACCGCACCCTGGAAGCAGGAAGCACGACAGATCATAGAGCTCTCCGCCGTCCGTCAAGTCTCCACGCGACCGCGCAAAGCCAAGAGTGTCGAGAGATCGGGAGTTGTGGGATGAACACCTAGCTTCGGCCTGTATGGCGTACGTGCATGGCAGCCCGCCGATTGAAGTCATGTCCGTAGCAAAACTCCCTAGTTGCATTGCCTTACGATCCAGCTGCCATGAACTTCGACCCGTGCTTCTCACGAATCTGTAACTGTCTGATCCCGGTGTAGGGTGGACGCATATATTGACACGTCTTGCTATAAATACATGCACTCGTACGACGAGCACTCTCTCTCTCTCTCTGTACAGATGACAGATGTACATGCGCGGTGAGTAATCCGTCATGTAGACATACATGCATCGGTGTGTATTGTCGTGGAACGCCAGACTGCTTACATGTACGTGTACATTGGTGAAACAGGGGGTAGGGACAATCCGCGACGCGTTTCATCAGCAGTTAGCCCTGGACCTCTCGATCAGCCAGCACATACTTTCTTACGTCGATTCATCAGTCTAATCACCGAGGATCCCGGGAAGGGAGAAGTCAGAAGACGTCAGTCGAAGAGATCAAGAGCGACCTGATACGGATGAAGCGCCCAAGTCAAGCAAGTACATGCATGCCGATCGGGCGCGTACGAGTGCAGCATATGGACCTGTCTGTGCCGGTAGCACATGCACCCGGAAAGCCGTCAGCACCTGGATGGAGCTCTTCCTGCCTCTCTTCCGTCACCGATCGGACTCGTTTCTCCTCGACAAGTCCGGATCGACTCTGCAGACTACCTCGTTCTTCTCCTCTCATCCGTCGCGGAGCAGAGCTGGAAACTACTCGTAAGCTTGTGGGCAGTCAATCCTACTAAGGATCTCAACCCCTTACATCCAAAGTGTTTTGGCAAGACTAAGCTCAGAGTCTTGGCCACGCCACGTCTGCGGCTACCTACCCCCTTAACCAGCAAATCCGGCGGCGACTTTGTTGATTCGTCGGGGAGCGAATGCGGGAGCAGCCGAGTCTAGACCATACCTGTACACCTGTCCGTACCAGGGATCCTCCAAGGGCCGACGCACACACATCATAGCACGTACAGACTCCGTCCGCAAAGCTCTCATACGCAGGCCGTGACATTGCAATGATGGCCGCCGTGAATAGGGAGCACCGTACATGTACGGTAGGCCTGTAGGTACAAGAGCGATGCAGGCAGTGTTGAAAGCTCGACGGAGGCGGTCTGGAGAGATACATGCACGGGAATTAATACACCAGGTGATATTAATACTATGCCAAGCACCTCCGGGCATCAGGAGACTGACCTGAGTTGCATCAATCAACGTGGCAAGCACTGGCCGTTATATACATGTACTCCATACATACGAGAGAACCCATGGTTGATAATTAACACCATTCATATCACAATACGAACATGTACCAACGCTCTCTCTGTCCGTATTGCTCCGTAATACCGTAATACTTGCAATACGGAGTACCATCTAGTCTAATCCGTATTACGGTCCGTACCTGCAGACAACAGTCATGTTGCAGAGCGGCAGAGTCAAGGGAGGCCGCCCGCAGAGTGGAGCAACACGCATCGTGCCCCTGGTTAAGTTATGAATACCCACTTCGCTGGATGTACTCGGTGGAAGACGACGTTGAATGTCAACGACGATAGCTCGAACCTAAGCTGATCTGCACCGGTACGGGCAATACATAGCAGAACTGTCCACCCTCCGGCGACCGGATATGGCAACGACAGAACAGGAGAGACGGCGGAAAGAAGACCGTGGCAGGTCCCTTGAAAGAAGAAGAAGAAGAAGAAGAAGAAGAAGAAGAGAATGGAGGAAAAGAGAGTGATGAATTTCTTCTCATCTCCACCCGATCAGAGGTGACGGGTAACGTCTCCTGTTCTAGACGAGTCTATTCGTCAACTCTCAGCACATCCTGAAACGGTGGTCCCCTTGTACAGCATGCTTTTATTGTGGATTCCTTCCGTCTCTTCTGCCATGCTTTCCACTCTATTCGCACGAGTCTCGACAGTGCTACAGCTTAAGGTCCCATGCATATCGCAACCTACGGCGGCGGTACGCCTCCGCAGGCCACGAGTAGAGTTCCGTCACCACCGGGCATGTCCGTCTCGTGTGCACGTATTGGTGCTAGCCGGTACCTGCTTCCCTCCGAACTCCGTATCACTGCATACGGAGTAACGGTACGAGAATAGAAGGAAGAGGAGGAAGAAGGAAAGACGAGATCGAAGTCTTGGGTTGTGGGGACCAGCATTACACGTCCCCATAGAATGGTCGGCAAGGACTCAAGGAGACCTTCTTCCTCCCCCCCCCCCCCCTGCCCCCCTGCCGTCCAGGATTTGTATATTTGATCTTATGCAGACGACGTGCTGCATCTCTGACTCTTCTTCGTCACTTCTCTCCCTTTAAACCCCCCTCTTTTCATTCTCTTTTCCATTTCCTCCATCCGATCTCATACCTGTACTTGCCTTCCTTAGACGCACCTTCTGTGCGCCCACCTTCTTTTTTTATTACCTCTCCCATATACATATCTTCATTCTTTATACCTGATCGCATAATTATCCCCCTCTCTTTGGTAAAGCCGCTGGCAGCTTTCACGAGAGAGATATCACAGCAAGACGATAGACAAAAATCAGATCAGACATCATGGGGGAGGGCTCAGCATCATCCGACAGCACCACCATCGGTCGACAAAAAACATTTGTCGAGGAGAAGAATCAGGCTCATGCCCTCAAGACGACCTTGTCGGCCGACAGGGCCGGCTTCAACCCGCACGATGAACCCCCGAACTCCCCGCGACTGTCCGTGCCGCACGACATGTTCCAGAGGCGGACATCGCTCGACCTGGACGACTACTTTGTCGGACCCCGCGACATGTCCCGACACTCCAAGTGGCCCATGTTCCTCCGCATGCACGGTAGCATCATGCCCAAGATGATCGTCCCGCTGGTCCTCGTCGGCGCCTGGGCATCGCTCATCACCGTCGTCTCCATGAAGGTCCACCACCTGGGCGTCGACTCGGTGCTGCTGACCATCACCGGCTTCACCATCAGCCTGGGACTCTCGTTCCGCAGCTCGACCGCCTACGAGCGCTACGCCGAGGGACGCCGCTACTGGGCCCTGCTGAGCACGTCGTCGCAGGCCCTGGGCCGCGTCTTCTGGATCCACGCCACCGACGTCCCCGGCCAGGACACCCGTGAGCTCATGCTCCGCAAGATCACGGCCATGAACCTCATCGTCGCCTACGCCCACTCCATCAAGCACGCCCTCCGCTTCGAGCCCTACTCAGGCTACGCCGATATGAGCCACCTGGTCAGCCACCTCAACTTCATCGCCGACGAAGCCACGAAGGCCCATCCCGAAAAGGTCGCCCCGCCCCCCCGCAAGAACTTCTTCAAGGAGACGGGAGAGTATCTGGGCGTGACGTTTGCCACCAGCAACCCCCGCAAGGCCATCAAGAAGACGGACCTGCCGCTCGGCAACGTGCCCCTCGAGATCCTCAACTACATCGCCGTCACGGTCGACGAGATGATCCGCAACGACCAGCTCGCCATCCCCATGCTCCAGACCCTCGCCTACAACAACCTCAGCTTCCTCAACGACGTCCTCACCGGCTGCCAGCGCGTCCTCAACACGCCCCTGCCGCTCGCCTACTCCATCGCCATCACCCAGATCACCTGGGTCTACGTCATGCTCCTCCCCTTCCAGCTGATCCCCCTCCTCGACTGGATCGCCATCCCGGCCTCGGTCGTGGCCGCCTACATCATCCTCGGTCTGCTCCTGATCGGCGAGGAGATCGAGAACCCGTTTGGCCACGACGTCAACGACCTTCCCCTCGACAAGTACTGCGAGGAGATTGCCCAGGACATGGACACGATCGCCAGCCACGACAAGCGCGACCCCCTCGCCTTCATGGACCACGAGAAGAACAAGCCCCTCTACCCGGCCAGCACCGCCTCCCTCAGCGTCTGGATGCACCGTGACGAGGAGAAGCTCCGGCAGGCCATCAAGAGCAAGCACGCCAAGGTCTTTGAGCTGCACAAGACCGAGATGGCCAAGAACGGCGAAGACATGGTGTAGCTGAACTGGTCGAGAGCTCTTTCCTTTTTATCATCTTACACATCTGATTCTCTAAAGACGTTTTTTATTACATATTCTGTCACTATTCGGTTCGGCTCCTATTCTTCTGTCTCTTTTCTTCTCTTTCTTCTCACTCATTTTGGTCCTGCTTCTGGAGTTTTTTGGAATTACATACATGTACATCACAATACATACAATGCGCACAAAGTGTGTCTGGCGCCTAAAAAATTTGGGAAATCAATAAATAACAGGAAACTTTTCTTCTATCAACTCAGATGGCCTCATTTACCAGACAGACCAGGAAAGAAAGACAAGGAACAAGATCAAGCGAAACTAAGCGCGGTCGTTATCGTGAATCGGCCTCGGGGCCCAAGCCACCCGAGGGACATGCCTCAGGCAGCTTCCCGCTCATTTCCGGTCGGGCGGTGCGGCCTCTTGCCTTCGGGGAGGTGCCTGACGCACGCGAAATATGCCAGACTCAGCGGGATGAGGGTGAGCCACTCGAGGTGGCCCCGGAAGATTTGGTGCTTGACACCCACGGCGAAGACGGCGGACGCCATACCGGGGATGACGGAGCGGACACCGCTCGACACGGTCAGGGCAATGGCATTCAGCGTGCCCAGGACGTGGTGATCCGGCGCGACGTCGTTGAGGGCTAGCTGGGCACCGGTGAAGCACATGGCCACGCCGGGACCGATGACGTTTGTGATGCCGCCCAGGATCCAGAAGAGGACCATGGCAGGCTGGCTCCCGTTGCGGAGCAGGGTGCTCAGCACGACGAAGGAAGCAAAGAAGAAGGGGTAGCCGATGGCGCAGCCGCGCATGATGCCCTTGGTGCCGACACGGTGCTGGAGGAAGGGGAAGACCAGGATGAGCCAGATGGCCTGGGAGGCACCCTGGATGGCCATGACGATGGAGATGCTCGAGGGCCCGAACCCGAGACCTCCGAGAGCGACCGGGGTGTACAGGGCGACAGGGATGACGGCAGTGTACGAGAAGGCCAGCACCATGGCGTGGTTGTACACCCAGAGGACGATGGCGACGCCGGGGGACTTTATGATCTCCCAGATGGAGAGGTTGGACTTGGCCTTGGACCGAGACTTCTTGGACGACTTCTTGTCGTCGTCGAGCGTCTCCTCGAGGAACAGGGCGCTGGTGACGAAGGCGGTGGAGGCGAGGGCGGCGACGGCAAATCCCGACAGGGCGTAGGGATACTTCCGGAAGAACCGGCTCTCGCCAAAGACGCCGGGGTACTGCCTTACCGGGTCGGCCAGGGCGCCGCCGATGAGGGGGCCGACAAAGATGCCAATGTTGGAACCGAAGGCGAACCAGCTGAACGCCTGAGCCTGGGTCTGCGGGGTGCTCAGCTCGCTCAGCATGGTACGGATGATGAGGCCGGAGCCGGAGAAGATGCCGGCCAGGCAGCGGAAGGCGATCATCTGCCAGGGCGAGGTGGACATGCCGAACAGGAGAGGGCTGACGACCAGGCCGACGAAGCTGTAGAGCAGGACGGGCTTGCGGCCGATCCGATCGGACAGGCGCCCCCACCCGACGAGGACGAGCATCTGCGAGATGGAGAAGAGCGACTCGATCAGGCCGCTGTAGAAGCCCACGTCCGTGTCGGGGACGTCGCCCACGCGGTGGACCATCTCGGCGATGTAGGGGAAGATGGAGAAGAAGGCGACGGGGTCCATCATGCGAGCGTAGCAGAGGAGGAAGATCTGGAGCCGAGGGAGGGGCCTGTCAACATCCTCGTCCTCCTTTCCCTCGTCATCGTCGCGGCTGCTGCTGGCCGAGCTGTCCGGGGCGGAGACGACGACGGGCGACTCGGTGCCGTTCTTGGGGACGGAGCCGCCGCCGAGGAGGAGAGGAGTCTGCTCCGTTGCGGGGAGATGGTCGTGGCTGCTTTCATCGTTTCTGTGTCCGGTACCGGTACCGGGCCGGGATGGTATCGGAGACATGATTGGAGGTGTGTGTTTCTGGATCTCCACGATTGGATTCAACTTTGAAGCTTCTCGTGAGAGGAAGCAGGAGAGGAGAGGAGGAGGGGGGGGAGGGGGGATCTACGTCGTGGTAAGGGACCAAACAGGCGTATATCGATACCAACGAGACCATCAGCTGCTGGCGGGTTACGTCTTATTAAAGGGGAGGGAAAGAAGAGGAGAAGATGCAACGGCGCTTCAGAGTTCATACGCACTCAACTTCTCGAATCAACGGCATACGACGTGCATGAAGGCCTCCTCTATTCGCAATACTGCGCACCTGGGGGGGGGGGGGCTCTGCATACGATGTAGGCCGTGCCACTCCCCGTGGGACCCGTGCTGTGTATGTCGAAGTCTGGTCAATGGCAGCGGCAGCAGTGCCCGCCACCATGTGTGCATTGCGACGATATGCCAGACTCCTGCAGCACGGTGAACCCCCATGGATGCTGGCCGGTGTGATCAGTAACATACATATCTATCAGTAGGTAGCGCTGTATGAATAATCCAACTGCCGCGGTGACAAAACACAAAAGGCGATTCACACTCTGGAGACCGCCAAGCGAGATGCGGCGAGTTCGAGCGAGGATAGTCCGATCCATCATGCGAGGCGAAGCGAAGCGAGTGGGCAGCACGCCATTACGGAGGATGACTTCCAAAGTAGTAAGTCTACTCCGTCATCGTCGAGCAGCCAGAGTACGACGTAGAGGAATAAAGTGGGCGGTTGCCGCGTTGGGCGGAGAAGAGAAGGAAGCGATTTTTTTGTTTTTTGTTTTCTAATATTATATCATATTATACAAATATTTTACATATCATCATGTATTCTTTTTAGGTTATGGACGGGCCGAGCGGACATCCCGAGGGCGATTATGGTCGATCCCGGCGGGGTATGATATATACGGTGGTTATCGGAGCCTCGGAGGAGGGAGGAGGAGTGGGGGAGGAGTTGTAAAAAAAAAGAGAAAAAAAAAAGAAGTAAAAAAGGAAAAAGAAACTACTTGACTAGTTGCAGCGTTGCGCTACTGGATTGACAGTTGTCCGAATTCACCAAGGAGCGGGGGAGTAAGATATTCGGTAGTATGGATCGATAGGAGGGAGACGGACGGTATTACCCGTTGGATCTAGACGATGCTAGCAGCTGGTAATACATGTAGTAGATGTATGATAGCAAGCTGATCCCATCATCACAAGCAACGGACTGTTGCTGATCCCCGGATATAGAAAGGATGAGGAGGAATCGCGTGGGATCTATGATGATAATAATAACGATAAAATCAACACGTTCACATCAGAAACAGACCGGGGGGGAGGGGGAGGAGAGACAGCGCAACGTGGTAGAGAGAAGTGGAAGGGGGGGGGGTTTCAAGGGTAGACGACGCATGTGAAGGGATTGTCGAAACAAAAGAATGGGTCACGGCTGTAACGTCGACGGGGAGTTGTCAGAGGAGAAGGAGAAGGAGAAGAAAGATGGTCGAGGGAAAGACTGTGGAAAGGTAGGAAAAAACCCTTGTATCGGGCACCAACACACACACACACACACACGCAAAGACACAGACACACACATCCACAAACAAACACCTTATCTGACTCGGGGAACAGGGAAAGAGGGGCCGTGATGCTGTTCCCATATGGACGAAAGCGTCCATCACACACACAGGAGAGGAATGCCACATGCAAGCTGCCACAGGTATCCTGCATAGACGTATCTCGTCTCTTGCCTGTCCTCCTCCTCCTCTTCTTCTTCTCGATTCAAAAACATGTGAGCAGCGACTACCGTGTAAGTCGAGGTTGCGGAGTTGAGAGAGCCATGAATATCCAGCATCATGACGGGGTTACCGGTTTATAACTTACTAGGTAATATTATTCATCATTCATCAGTCTCCATAGTCCAGCAACTAATACCAAGTAAGAGTAGCGTGGTCAATACGTCGTATGCTCAGCTATAGTGGTCTCTCTCATTTCTTTCATCTATTTTCTCTCACGTCTATCCTTTCTGACATATTGTTTTTTATTATTATTAATTCTCTCTCACCTGCGGGAGAGGAGGCTAACTGCTAACAGGTACATGATTAGTCTGGAGCACTGGTACGAGTTCTCGTATGGGAACAGCAGCTGGATCTTCGCGGCTCTTCTTCGCTAGGTGAACCTATCGCGACCACATGCTGTTGCATGCTATCCACTCCATACCCAGTCGCCGCCACCTGGTCTGCTTCCTCTCGCTAGGGCTTTCTCTCTCTGGGGAGGTCTGGGACGAGTTGCAGATGGTCTTCCGGTCCGGTCCGGGTCCTCCCTAGACTCCCGTATAGTCTCTGATCTGCAGAGTGCCTTGGTCAGAACGAGTCAGCACCCACACCCCGCTCTGTAGACGTAGACCATGTATGCGGATACTGCCGTTCCCTTTCGGTTTGGGGTGAATGGATGGATGGCTTAGAGGGCCCCAGTTGTCTTCATGATGAGGGAATTTCTTCCTTTCCCTTCTTCCTTTCCCTCCAATGTTTTTTCTCCCCTTGTGCTTTTCAATTGAATTTTAATTTTAATTTTCTCTCTCTCTCTCTCTCTTTCCTTCTCCCTTGCTTGCTTGGCTTTCCGAGTCCGTGGTACGCGTGGTACGCTACGTATGTCGTCTTCTTGTCCATGCTGCACGACGTAATAAGGGTAGGTATTATTGCAGGCTGCGATGTTGCATGATGGTCGAGCTGACATGACGCGGCGGTCATTTCTCTTCTTCTTTTATACACTTGCTGTAATCATGATAGCAAACATATCATTGCCATTATCAGTACCATCAGTTTCAGTGTCATTATCCATCATGATTGTTGCCACCATCATCCATGTACATCTTACGTGTTGGTGGCTGACCTGGCTGCACTGCATGGCATGGAACTAATATGTGTGGTATGCAGCCACGACTTGAGAAGGTGTGAAGCCGTTCTATGAGGCGTAAAGCAGGTACAAGGTCAAGAGCTGGATTGAGGCTGTGAAAGGACGGAATGGGAGTGAGCAGACGGAGTAGGAGGAGAACAGCAACACCGCCGTTGATGATCTCGTCTGTGGTTTGATGACACGCAAGCAGATCCGCCCTGTTCCGGTACTGCTACGAGAGTCTACAGAGGGATAAAGCCATTCTTGCTCAAGAGATGCGTAATTATACTCTCTACTCATAAAGACCCCCCCCCCTCCCCCTCACATCGCCGGACGGCATGTGGGGAGGGTGTTCCCGTCGTATGCGTGTCTAGCGACCAGCTGAGACATGGACGGAACATATCATCCAGCCTTCCTAGTGTACACATCATCGACTCTGACGCATGCCTGTGGCTAGAGAGAATTTATGATATCACTTCACAGATCAGGACCGACTTATTCTCTTCAATTGCGAAATAGCCCTCTCTTCTTCTTGTTTCGCTTTGTGAGTTAAATTATGTACAGGTTTAACGAGAACGCCCTCTGCGCGTTCTGCAGAGTATGCAAGAAATGAAAAGACGAATGAGAAGAAAGAAGATAGAACGGAGGTGAAAGCCTGAATATACTTGCATGCGTCTAGGCCGTGCAGCGTTTCGGTCGGAGAGGCGCAGATAGCCTGAAAGAATGCAAATCTCATGCATGAGCCCCTCCCTCTCATGCTGGTCGGACGAAGCTTGAGTAAGCGTGAAAGAAGAAGGGCGAAGAATGGAGCAGAGAAGAGGAAGTGGAAGGAGGAGACTGGCGCGATGATCAGCGTCTCAGGCACGGTATCTACTCCGTGAGCGAGGAATAGATGACCCTAAGCTGCACGAAGAATCTCAGCCTCTCCCTTAGACATTGCTGTCGAAGAAGCCGAGCATGGCATCGTACGACTCGTCGTGCGACTTGCCGTAGTTGATGCCGTGGCCGGCCTTGGAGGGCATGGTGGCGTTGAAGACGGATGCCTTGGGGAACATGACCGCCGAGGCGGCGAGCAGGTTGGGTGCCGCGTCGCCGATGGCAGTGGTGACGGTGCAGTCGCCGCCGCAGAAGGGGACATCGTAGCCTTTTTGTTTCTCGATATGTCAGTTTCTCTGAGACTCTATATGTACAGACCTCGAAGAAGGAAGGAGTTTGGGGGAAGAGAGAAGAGGAGAAAATCAAGAGGAAGAAGAGGAAGAGAGACTCACGTCCAGTGAGGATCATGACAGGTCCGGCAAAGACATTGGTGACGCCGCCGCCGGAACTGACAGTCAGGATCTCCCCAGCGGTATGGGGCTGAGCGCGGTGGTAAGCCAGGTCGAGCAGGTCGGTGTCGAGGTCATCGGGGCTGAAGAAGCTCGTCTGGATGCCGGTCTTGCTGCCGGAGCCGATGTAACCGGCGGGGTAGCTGAGGCCGCTGGCGAGGCTGGCGCTGTCGGCGGTGACGAAGTTTGCGCCCAGGACGAACAGGCCCTGGTAGTTGGGCACCTGGGTGAAGCCGGTGAGGATGACGCCCTGGCTGATGTTGGGGTACTGGTTGACGAGGCTGTACGTCATGAAGGAGCCGAACGAGTGGCCGACGTGGACGACCTTGCTGTAGGCGTGCTGGGCCGCTCCGCCGAGCCGGCCCTGGCGCGCCAGATCCGAGAGCGTGCGCAGGGCCTGGATCTCGAGGAAGATCTGGAGCTCGTTGACCGTGTCGGCGATGTGCGACGACGCACCCACCCCGAGACGGTCCCACGTCAGCGTCGAGTAGCCGTGCTGGTCGACGGCGCGCGCCACGTAGCTGTGGTCGTCGTACGGGTACGGTATGTCCCAGTAGCTGCGATCGAAGCCGATGCCGTGCGTCATGATCTGGATCGCCCTGCCGGGGCCGCTGTCAGGCTCGCAGTACGTCGTCGCGAGCTTGTACCTGCCCTGGACATTTTGCCACTGGAGTTCTGCCTGTCAGTCACGTCATCCTATACCCGGCTCCCTATAGGCACGGCAGGCCTTATGGGGGGTTGTTGTTGTGTGCTGTAGGTAAAGTGTATGTGAACTTACTCCCTTGAGAAGCTCCTCGGTGTAGTTGTTGCCCGACCTCGACAGCCCGAGGTAGAAGCTGGTGACCTGCTCATCCGTCTCGAGAGGGTCGAGGTCAAAGACGGCGTTTCTCGATGCGAGAGCGACGTCGACGATGATGTCGCTGCACTTGCGAGCCGTGGCGACGCAGGCCAGGCTGAAGATGACCGTTGATCGAAGAAGCATTTTCCTGTCTCAGTATTGCCAAGTCGGTTGCACAGAAGAGAGGAGAGAGGAGAGAGGAGAGAGAGAGAGAGAGAGAGAGAGAGGAGGTCTGTCAATCAAAACCGAGGGAAAAGCGCAGATATCAGCTTTAAAGGAAAAAAAGACCGTTGGGGGAAGGATTACATATAGGAATGATGAGTGTCGATCGCTCCCTAGGGTGGAGAGGCGGACCAGGGTAAAAGAAAGTTGGACAGCCGGCGATCCAGAAGGAGAGAGAGAGAAAGCCAGAGAGGTCCAGAGAATGAGAAAGAGGACTGGGCGTACAGCAACGTCTGGCTAATACGTCTCGTAAATGACCTTCATGCACGTCGTACCTGCGCAGGTTGAGGCTGACGCGATGGAATAGGGGGGGGGGGGGGGTTCACCGCACCAAGCAATATCTACTCGTAATACTCTGTAGCGGCATCTGTTACCTGTCCTCCGTAGACCATCTCGGTGACTTAGACAGGAATGAGGCAAGGCCGCAAGACCGCTCGGTCGCATCTCATTGCGGAGAGAGGCTGAGGTGCCCATATCCTGGTCCTGGGTAAATCTTTCCGGAACGGGGGAACCCAATGATGCTGGTTCCCGTGCGATCCGGCTTCCGGTTCATTGCGGTTTGTCTGCCAAAGGGAATGATCCTGCTCTTCTCTTCTTGATAATCTTAATTGGCCGTCTCTCCACCCGCCAACCTTTTTTTTCCCTTGCTAAATCTTCATCAGCTGTCGTTGTCGGGTTTTGCTTCGTATATGATCACCAGGGGAGGAAGAAGGGGGGAGGGTACTCCCGACGAGCGAAGTCTGTCGGTCCCGGAATATGGACCACTGCTTTCACAGAATGAGAGCAATTTCGGGTCCCGGTTCGGTACGTCCGCCAAGGCTGTAAATGCCGACGAGGGGAGCAGCGATGATGTTAGGACTGGTGTGTAGACTGGAGTACTGCGACTCTACGGGTAAAGTTGGCGGAGGGATTTGATTTGCTTGGCTCTGCTCTGCTCACAAGTGATAAAAGTCGCAAGGGGAGGGAGGGAAGCTTGGCCGTCCAGACACAGACCGCGGACCAGATCCTCACCCCTGTCATCGCTTAGGGATCTATGGAGAAACACACCGAAAGGGTGGGGAGATCGTGCAGTAGTGCTCGACTGGTCTCGGTTATGAGGTGGCAGCCGTGCAGGTATCGTCATCTCTATTATTGTATGCCCTACGATGAATGTATCAAGCAGGCATCTATGGGAGAGGCCAATGGATGTCTGATGGTGATCATGAGGAGGAGGAGGAGGACTTTGGTTCAGTATATGATGGGTACAACTTCTACATTTGTTGCGTCGCCTTCTCGCCCGTGACATATCACAAAGCCGTGACAGCCCAGATATTGAATGAGGAGGGGGCCCTGGAGGACAATGGGCAGGGTTCTCTGCATGTCGCAGGTTAATCACCACTATCCGTTTTTTTTCGACGATATCCACACTACCAGTTCTGTCCGTCCACCCCCCCTTTCTCTTCCCACCTACGTCCCATTTCAAATCACCAATCTGAAGTGGATAGCTATGACCGGCAGATGAAAGAGACACGGGACGAAAAGAAGGAGAAGGAAAGAAAAAAGAAAAGAGAAAAAGAAAAGAGTGTTGCGTATGTCTAACGCTGAGTCGCCAAGCCCTCTCCTCCTCCTCCAGACTTCCCTGCCTGTCAGTCGACAAGGTGTTCCCACACAAGGTCCCGCGCACCAGGCTGGCTGATTAGGGAGTTCCCACTCGGTAATTTACTCGAAAGAGACAGCAACAGGACAAACCTAGGGATACATCACATAATGTGAGGATGCCTACCCTGGCCCCTGACTGTGGGCACTGCTTGCTAAAATGAGTCCGTGTCAGTGGTGACATCTGATGTCGTACTGCATAGTATCCTGGCCATGATCTACAGTCTACGTTACCTGTCCGGTGCTCTGACAAATGAGAGAGGACGGGTCATTTCAACCGCCGTGAGTATTGCTTGTATATTGCCCCGACCAACTTTAGGAGCAGGGGGAGCCCGCAGGGATGACGGTCAATGCCTTTTCTTTCTCTTCTCTTCTCTCCTCTCTCTCTCTCTTGTGACCCTTGCGTCTGCCGTTTACCATTGCACGGACCCCTCCGTAACTCCGGGTCGTGTCGATCAAGACGACAAGCCGGGAGTCGATGGATCGCTCTCTTGTTTTCTGTTTCCACCGTCATGGCCGACGTATTGCATGATACGTCATAGTTCATTTACAGCTTGTATGAGTGGCAACTCGTATACAGAATGGTGGAAGGGAACAGAAAAGAAGAGGAAAATTCTCATCATCGGATGGGCTTGAGCCAGGGCATTCGCGACACGAGTTTTCCTGTGGCTCGATGCCTCCGGTCGACAAATCATATATCTCTCGTCCCGATGCGTACATTAGCATGCATGTTCGTGGGCTGGTTTTGACGGCTGGACCGGTTGGTTGATCTGCTCGGGCCCTTCGGTAGCAAAAACCACACATTGTGCATTGCCAGTATCATGCCTCGGTGGCCGGAGTTTCGGATCGGATCGGTCTAGTGGCCCGGGTTCAGCCTGTAGCACATTGAGGCTAGCCATTGATGACTTATAGAGTTTCTTTCTTTCTCTCCCTTTCCCTTCTTTTTTTTCTTTCGCTTTTAGTAGAGAGATGAGTGTATGATGGGATGTATTGCAATGGCTGTTGATGCAAAAGGGGGGGGGGGGTTTCATTGAAATGCAGAATCGACGCCTACTCGTAGTGTTCGTAGTGTTGGTGATGCAAAGCAACAATAACATACCTCGATAGCTTATATATATATACATATATACATCCCACAAAGTTCAGGCGAAAACCAGCAGAGGAGAAGAAAACATCCAAAGCAAATCATTCGAGATGCGAATACAGGAAGCACCAACCCTCTCCCATCACAGCTTATTAATCATCCTCAACTTGACCCTGCAGCTGAGCCACCAGTCTGATACTGGCAAGTGCATCCATATTTCCCGCCTGTAGCATGCTCTTATGATGCGTAGCCGTATCGCCGGCGGCGAAACGCCCGGGCACGCTCGTCTCGTCAAACGGCGCCGACATCCCCATGTCTCCCATGGGCGTGAGCTTGAAACCGAAGCGCGTCGACCATGTGCAGGATTTCCTGAGGGTGGTTGAGTAGCCTGCCGACCAGGAAGCTTGCCGGTATGGCGTAGCGTTCCTCCAGGCCTCGGCAGAATAGGGGGGGGGGGGGGGGGGGTGTGCGATCTTTTCTTTCTTCTTCTATCTCTAGATGTCAGTTAACCCTCTCAACACCTCTGACAAGAACAAAATTGGACAAGAGGAGGAGGAGGCCAAAAGTGAAACATGCATTCCGCGACCGAAGATACTCTCCGTAACCGAGAATCTCGCTGAGAAGAACATATCCCTCATGACGTTGCCCAATCCCAACTTGGCACTACAGCATACTGTCCCCGTCCCCGTTGGACCCATCGACGTCCTCAAGAGGTGCCGTCGTCCAGCGTGCGCAGGTCGCTGATCTTGGCTGTCCGGAAGGCAACGGTGGCATACCGGTCCACGTGAACCGCCGCGGATCTTGGCCCGGAAATCCGCCGGGTCGACATGGACGGGGACGGGGAGCTGTACGTGTGGTAGGATCTTTGGTCGCCTGTATTCGCCCGAGCCGAGAACGAGAGCCGTGTTAGTCCGGCACGACGGGGGCCGAGGCCATGGATAGGCCGGCTGGGCCTCCCGCTGATGATGAGGGCGTGTATAGGGTTGGCACTCCGAAGAAGGGTCATCTGCTCCTTGGCCTCGTGCTTCTTGTCGGGTGCTGGATTGTTCCTCTCAAATGCTTGGAGTGGAGTATGAGGACGAGTTGTAGATGAGCTTGAAACCACCCTCCAAAACCCCCCCCCCCCGTCTTTTACTCCGTATACCTGACCGAAATGCCAAATGTCTCCGGGGAATGTGGGGCCGTACGAAGGGAAACGTCTCCGATCACAGCCCGACGGGCATCATCCGTACTAAAACCGAATGAGCGGGTTGAACGCTGTACCGTTTGTAAGTCCCGAGTCACAAGGCTATTTTCACTTATCAGACGAGCGTCATGTGCGCGTGTATATTGCTTTATAAACGAACCCCAGTGTGTATGTGCGTGCATATAATACGGAACGTGGAAATTGAAGAAGAAACTTGAAGCCTTCTAGGATATCGGCGTTTACAGACAGGAAAAAAGACAAAACTAAACCCAGGCCCAGAAATGTATACAGCTGAATGGAAAAGAGGAAAGTAGGTAAACGTAAGAACACAGATAGAGAGAACAGCAGGACAGGAAGAAAGAATTGCAGAGCCAAATCGACGCCTTGCGCCATGCAGGATTCCTCTTCTAGTCCGTGTCTTGGAGCACCGCATTGCAGTACTACACACAGACGTACATCAAATTCGCGCCGAGAAAAGAGGAAGCCAAGACTTCCACTGCTGGATATAGGGAGTGAGGACCAGATCGACGGTCGAGTCGTCCCCCTCTCCCCTAGCCGCAGTGGCCGAGAGGAAGGAGAGGGATGCCGCCCCCGATATCGACCCTTTTACGAGTCGTCGCCCAACAGGACCCAGGAATCCGACGTGTGGGTGTCGCGCACCTCTGTCTGGGCGAGACCGCGACCGGCCGCACCAGCATCCGTGTCGACATCGGAGAAGCAGTCGTAGTCGGATAGGCAGTCGTCCATGAGGTCGGGAGTCTGGGACGTGTCGACGTCATATGAGGGACGGGCCGTGGCGAGCTCGTAGATGACGCGCAGGGGAGGCGATGTCTGGCCGCTTCGACCGCCGGTGCCGGTCCCGCTGCTACTTGACGTGCGCTGCTGGTGGTCGGTGCTGTCGCCAGACGGGAGAGGAGAAGGAGAGGGCGAGGAGGAGCGGATATACCGGGCCAGATCATCGTCGTTGCCGAGGTCGGCAAAGGACAGGTTCAGCGGCAACGGACCGCTGTACCCGCGCGCCTTGGCGGTAGACCTGTGGCGACGACGGGCCTGACGGATGGGATAGATGGGTTCATCGTGGCGGATGTCGTCGAGGCGCAGGTCGGCGGCGTGGGAGGCGTCGCCAGACCTGTCGGCGTCGTCGTACAGGAGACCCATATTGTACAGGTGGGCGATCTGGGCGTCGTCGTCGTCGCACGAGGCGACGGCATCGGGGACGACGAGGCGGCGTCCGACGTGCACCTTCGGCTTGGACGTCTTGGCGTCGTAGAAGGCGTCTTCGCGCTCGAGACTGGGCCAGCGCTGGATGGACGGGGCGCGGTCAGTGGGCAGCGGTGCGTCCGACCGGGCCAGGATGAGACCGTCATGCTGATCGTCGGCGCCGTACAGGCGCGAGTGGCCGCTCTTGTGGCACCGGACTATAGACGGGTTGCGCCGGGCACTACGGCTGACGGTGGTGGTGTTCTGCCTGCCTGTCTGGCGACGGAGGATGTGGGCCGCCGTTATCTCGTGAGATGGAACGCCTAGGTTCCTGGGACCCATATTGCTGCACCTGATGGTTCGCCCCGATAGATGGATGGGATCTCTGCTGACGTCCATGTTTGAGGTTGATAATATTGTATTATGTATTATATATATATATATAGAGAGAGAGAGGGAGAGAGATATATATAGAGAGGGAGGGAGGGAGGGAGGGAGATGGAGAGAGAAGGGAGGGGAGGGGAGACAGATAGTATTTCTGATAAGCACCTGGCAGGGTGTATAGGAGTCGGACATATCAAGGGGAGGGGAGGAGAAGAATGGCATAATGAACAGAGGGAGGGGGACTTATATGGGCAGCAAAGCACGGGAGCAACAGATAAAGATTCGCCATAGCAGCCGGATCCGGGTCAAAGGCTTTGATTTTCAAGTTCCATCTCATCTGGCGCCATTCCGTGGCGGTTGTTGATAAGCCGAGGAGGAGGCGGGGGGGCGGCAGTAGGACCCAAGTGTGACGCATTACGGATGATTGGCCAAGGACGAGTCATCAGGCTCGTGAAGGAAGGAAGGGGGGGGGGGAGGAGCGACCACCCACATATTATTATCAACGCCAGGATCCCCTCCGCCTCCCTGTGGCTGGCTCGGGAGAAGAGGGAGGGGGGGGGGGAAGTCTTTGCACCTGACTGTGAGTCACGCACCCATTTACCACTACTCTATCAATACCGTGAAGTCGTCGATAGAAATAACACGGCGCATCTTTCACAAGTGGGAACTTTGCTCGTACCTCTGGAAAGTTTGAGTCCCACCTGATGAAATGCCGAGTGTTGCACCTTTGCTTGGCTATCTCTCTATCTTGGCCACTTGGTACGGGGTACGGAGTAATAGTGGTGGCGTAGTTCTGGGTGGCTTGGGGACGTCCACAACCATGGATGTTCCCCCGCACCGTCTCAGCGCCTTGCGTAGCATCGTAGGTACCTTGGACGCCTAAATTCTGGGCCAGGCACCTAGCAATCTGTACATCACAATACAGGCAGGCCCCCAGCGTCACGTCACTGGATGGAGGCTACGGGCTTCCTCGTTACAGGCTGTTACAGGATGTTACAGGCTGCCGCCGCAGCATGTGCGATTGCCAATGAGCAGTCTACAGGTACAGATACATGCTTCCGTACCCCGTTAGTTCGTAGACGTACGATAGATGGACCTGACAAAACGTCTCGTCGCTTGTATGGCGTCATCCATCCCCCCCCACCCCCCCCCCTCTCAGCTGCCTTCTTCCTTGTTGGTGCCATAGTTGCTTGCGACGTGCACTTGTAATTACACTGCCTACAACTTCTAGATGGACTACAAACTGTATCTGTATGTACAGGCAACAAGGACAGCCGTTTACGGTAGCGACCTCGGCCGGGGCCGTATCTGGGGCGCAAGCTAGTGATGACGTAGTCCGTCCATCCTTACTTCCGAATCCGGTAGCTCCTTCCCATCAGGCGTTGTTATCGCAAACTCCCGGCGGCAGCGCTCACTCCTGTCTCTCAGCTGTATTCCTCTTTGCAGTGCTGTCCTGTCCCGAATAAAACCGATGATACTGTATCAGAGCACTCCGCTGCCATACTCGCAACCGGGTGCTTTGGTTTAGAGCGCGCAGCGTCACATCCATGACTTCCAAGTGCTCGTCCGTGGCCCTTACGGGCGTCGCCCCAGACTCGCCAGATACGTCTTGACGTCGCACATCTCCATCCCCCTCTGATGATTAATCGTCCTCTCCAGATCCCACGCCACGCCGACGCCCCTGGCAAACGTCTCGCGGTACTTGACGATGCCGTCGTCGGGCCTCTGCTGCAGCTGCTCCTCGAGCGCGTCCGCATCCCACACTTCTCTCTCGAACGCGGGGGGGCCAAACTGCGCGTCCACAGCATCGGCCAGCTCCCGGTACGAGACGGTATCCCCAGCCGCGTACACGATCCCATCCGTATCCCTGCTGCCGTTCCCGGTGATGATCACGTCGGCCGTCACCCGTCCGATTCCCTCCGGCGTCGTGGCCGTGATGCGCGCGCCCCAGCTGCCGAGGGCGCGCACCGTCCTGGAGGCCAGGTCGACGATGCCGAACGCCGGCTCGACGAGGAAGCTCATAAACACCCCCGTCGACACGATTGTCCAGCGGGTGGCGTCCTGGCCGCGCAGGAGGGCGCGCACCGCCAGCTGCTCGTCGAAAAGGTCCTGCGAGCTGCCCTGCCCGATGACGTCGTAGTCCACGCCAAACTGCCAGGGGAAGTAGCGCGGCACACGGGCCTGGAGCACCGCACGCGCAATCTTGACCTGCGTACCTGCTGGAAGGTCCATACCCGTGCAGCAGATGACGGTGTCGTACCTGGACAGCATGGGGGCCAGCTCGTCGACGGATGCGGCCGCCAGGTCGGTACCCTCCAGAGTGGCCCCCAGGGACCGGATGCGCTCCACGGAACGCTTCTTGTCTCCTGCGTCGGATTCGATGGTTGACCGGCGTACTGCCACGCTCAGCTTGGAGATCTCATCGCGAAGCGTGTGCTTGGATAGAGCTTCTAGCACGGCCAGGCCTAGCTCGCCGGCTCCGAGGATGAGCACGCTCTGTGTCATGGTGGGGAGAAGGGCGGGTGGCTTGGAGATTATTCGAAGAGCCCGGTATTGCTTGGCGAGTAATACAGTTTCAACCATCAAGGTTAATCATTGTGATGAGCAGCGGCTTGGAAATAAAGCTTAGACGCGATGGAGACCGAGGTACGATGGTCTATATATCAACTCTGATCAGTGCGGTGCTTCATGTTCAATCGTTTCTACGTGGGTGGGCCGGGTAATTTCCGTGTTATTCACGAAGTAATACTGGGTGCTCCTCCATCCCCATACTCCGCCCGAGACTCCGCCCCGGATCGGACGGTGTTTGCACACGTAAAGTCCGAACGCCTTCACAACGCTGCAGGTCAAGGTTGATCGGTCGAAATTCCGTAAACTCCCAAGTATCAGAGTATCACGGGGGGACCCACTGCACGTCATGAAGGAAGAGAGGGGGAGAGCGGACTGGGATTGAATAGAGGGCAAGATACTACTACTCATGGTCTAGCCCAAAGGACGGAGGAACGAGGCACACCCTGCCGACTCTTCTATCAATAGCACGAGACCTGTGCAGTGGTCATCTGGGCCTTTTCTTGACTGGGTAGCCAACTTCCGAGACCAGGGGATTTGCTTAGGAGACGAGCGATACTATCATGTTGCACAGATTACTTGCAGCACAGCCTTGGGCAAAAAAAAAAAAAAACCAGATAAAAAAAAATCTTTCTCTGCCTGTATTCCCTCTCTTTACTGACAAGGTCTGCTCGTAACAAGAAAAGACCGAGATGGAGGAGAGAATTTTAGGAATAGGTATTATGCAGGCGGAAAATTGACCGCGCATGGCTGGCCTTTGTGTGCTTTACTGCTTCGTACTGGCGACGCCCGTAGGATCGTGATAAGTTGAGCCCTATTCAGCCTTATCAGGCTCACAACCGTACTTCTCAACAAAAGATGAGCCATAGGCGAGGAATGATCTCTACAGTCTTCTCAACCATATCTGGTACTACTCCGGTAGTCGAGAATGCATTGTTGCCTGAAATAGGTGGAGAGGAACAGGCATGGCTACAATGTTGGTGGGGAGAGATGAGATGAACGCCTTGATGAGTCATTGTGATGAAGAACCGAGCCCAACCTTTATAGTTGGTGGCAAGTTTAAGATGAAGGAAGAAAGAAAAGATGAAAGCTCTGCAAGACCTGAAGACTACTCTGGACATCTGCATGGTTTCATACGAGGTAGGAGATGAGGGTTGGGACGGAATGAGCCGTGGAAATTCGAGATGTAGTCTGTATTAAGTTAAGGAGGAGAACAATCGGTGGTGAAGACCTTTTTGGCTCTGGAGGGGCAAAAACTCCCGATAAGATAACGACGACCCCGCGCCTTTCCCAAAAAATTACTACACCCAGAGTAGGGGGAAAAAAACATCAGGACGACGATTCAACATCTTGTACATCAAAATTTCGACACGGGAAAAGAAAAAGAAATGTCGACACAAGAGACTGCCTCAGCGGCCAGCATACCGTCGGCAGACACGGCAGGCGGGCACGACGATACGGCACAAGTCCCTAGCGCTGATGCGCCGGCCGAGACGACGACGCAAGATGAGCAGGACGACGACCTCGACGACATCTTTGTCGACGACGACGACGACGACGATTACGACGGCGACTGGGACGCAGACCAGGGCGGCGACCTGACCAAGCCGTACAACCGCCAGCACCAGGCCAGCAGCGATCCGGTCGGTGCCGCAACCGGCCGATCCAAGCCGGCGGCCAACACGCACTCCAGCATCGACGACCAGGTGTCCGCGCTGGCCAAGCACGCGGCCAAGCTCCGGCTAGACACGGTGAAGCAGGGCGGGGAGCGCGACAAGGACAAGTCGGACCGGGCGACGTCGGACCAGGTGCTGGACCAGCGGACGCGCATGATCCTCCTGCAGATGATCAACCGCGGTCTGGTGAGCGAGATCCACGGGGCCATCAGCACTGGCAAGGAGGCCAACGTGTACGGGGCGGTGTCGCACGACGAGTCGACGGGGGAGGAGGTGCACCGGGCCATCAAGGTGTACAAGACGGCCATCCTGGTCTTCAAGGACCGCGAGCGCTACATCACCGGCGAGCACCGGTTCCGCGGCGGCTTCGACAAGGGCAACAGCCGAAAGATGGTCAAGCTGTGGGCCGAGAAGGAGTACCGCAACCTGCGGCGCATCCACAACGCCGGGATCCCGTCGCCCGAGCCTCTGGGCCTGAAGCTGCACGTCCTGGCCATGAGCTTCCTCGGCGACCGCAAGGGGTGGGCGTACCCGCGCCTGCGCGACGCCGCCGCCGTCCAGACCGACCGAGAGTGGCAGGCCCTGTACGGCCAGCTGCTGGGCATCATGCGCCGCATGTACCAGGTGTGCCGTCTCGTCCACGCCGACCTCAGCGAGTACAACATCCTGTACCACCAGGGCCGCCTCTACATCATCGACGTGTCGCAGAGCGTTGAGCCTGACCACCCCCGCTCCCTCGAGTTCCTCCGCATGGACATCAAGAACGTCGGCGACTTCTTCCGTCGCAAGGGCGTCGACACCCTGACCGACCGCGCCATATTCGGCTTCATCACCGCCGCCGCCGCCGACATCCCCGTCGAGGAGCCCGCCATGGGCGAGGCCATCGCCAAGCTGTACGAGAACCGCACCGCCACGGCTGCCGACGACGATGACGACGGCCAGGCCGCCGCGGAGATAGAGGTCGACAACGAGGTCTTCCGCAACCAGTACATCCCCCAGACGCTGGAGCAGGTCTACGACATTGAAAAGGATGTTCAGAGGCTGGGCGAGGGAGAGGGCGCCCAGCTCGTGTACAGCAATCTGCTTGCCGATCAGGTCGTCGCCGGCGGCGCCAAGAAGGATGATGCCGAGGCCGAGGCAGGCGACGACGATGCCGAGACCACTGGCGATTCAGACTCCGACTCCTCCGGGCAGGATCACGGTGCTGCCCTGGAAGGTGACGATGAGGCTCGTTTTGCAAAGGGTAGGCCGCGTGGTCGCAAGTTTGATGACAAGGATGAGAAAAAGGTACGTTGTCCCCCCCCCCCCCCCCCCCCCCCCCCCCCCCCATCATGACCGCATCATCTATTTTCCTTTCCCCCTTTTTCTATTCATCCCCAACCCCATCCCTCCTCTCTTCCTCATTCCACCTGAAAATGTTTTCTCTTCTCTCATTTCACCTTACTGACACCACCCACAGCAACACAAACAAGCCGTCAAAGACGCCAAGCGCGAAAAGCGCAAGGACAAGATCCCTAAGAGCGTCAAGAAGAAACTCGTCAGTTCGACGACACGACGGAAGAAATAGAAAATGACAATCAAAGAAGAAGGGCATCAATAGACGAACTTTTTTTTTTTTTTTTTAACAACTACAATATTCAATCATGCTGCAATGCCTCGTCTATCGATACATCCCAGCGTGGAGTGCGCCAGATACGGAGTACACATGATACGGAATACATGAAATATGGAATACGCAATCGGATGATGAGGACTGATTAGTCGCACGTGGAGCTGTCGGAATGGAAGCCTCTTTCGTTGTGGTTTATCCCAGTGGTGTAACCTCTCGAGATGATCTGTTCTGACACCACGGGCGATCTGACTATTTTTCCCTCATCAAAGGGGGGATTATTGATGATCGAAGAGAGCCCTGACGATTGTCATCATTTCTACTACAAATGAAGACTCCCTTGCCCGCTGCATATGAGTTTTTTTTTTTTTTTTTGGCCTTCCTCATCTCTTGCCCATCATTTTATCAAAGACTGATACTGATACTCTAATGATATTCAAAAGACCGATGAGTAGACACAGCGGTTTGACATGTTGTCATGTTCGCAAACAAGTGATACTTTTCCCATTGGTAAAACCGATACTCGCCACACCCAGAAAACAATCGAGGACAAGCCGACAACCAACACCCAGACCCATCGTGACGCATTAGTCATAAAACAACAGAATATTGAATGGCAATAGACGAGGACAAGAAGAAAAAAATCTTCATCGATCAAAAGTAAAACTGCTGCTGCGGCTGTCCTGGCGGCGGCTGCGCGAGAAAGTCGAAGTTCATAGCGTCAACGCCGGTATTCCATGGATCGAGCGATTCTAAAGGCGACAGTTAGCATCCTTCATTTTGACGAGTCAAGAAAACAACCCCCCCCCCCCCCCCCCCCCAAAAAAAAAAAAAAACAATGGAGGAATGGTGGAAGAGAGAGACCTGGGTTATACTCACTCCCCCATATGGTATCGTATAGATCCATGGGAGCCATGTACTGTGTCGGATCCATCTGGCTGAGGTCGTCGTCGTTGATCATGTCCGGGGGCGGCATGGCGAGTTCCGCAGAAGCGCTGCCATTGGGATCCTGCAGCGACGAGCCATTCTGCATCTCCGCCATGGCTAGCGCCGCATTCTCGCGCGGATCGGCCGCTGTTGCTGCCGAGGGTAGGCCGCGGAGCTGTTGTTGTTGTTGTTGTTGTTGTCCTGCGCCGGCTTGGGCGACCATGGTGGCGGCCATGGTGGTCGACCCGAACGGGATCTTGGGCGTTATGGTGCCGCTGCCGCCGGTGGAAGAGTCGCCTTCGCGCTTGAGATTGGACCCGTTGATGGACCCGTGGTCGTAGATGTTCTTCAGGGCCGTGAGGGCCCTGTGTAGCGGACCGGAGAGCTCAATATCCTTATCTGTCGTGGCCACGTCCGGACCGGGCGAGGCCTCCTTTGCTGCCGTGGCCGATAGGGCAGCGATGAGGTCGCCCTGTAGCTGGCGCACCTCCGGGTCCGTCTTGGTCTCGCAGAGGATGCCGAGGAGAAGCGCCGACGACAGACCGTGGTACGTGAATGCCCACGTGCGCGTTGGGATGACCGACAGCTGATGCATGGCCAGGAACATGCGCACCGTCTCCGATAGGTTGGCCTTGCACCGCTTGGCTAGCGTTCGACGTTGTACCGGGTCGAAGAAGCGGTCTCGGCGAAGAGCGGGCCGGCATGCCACAGATATGACAAACGACGTGTGTAGCTGGATTGCGAAGTACTGCAGCCGCTCTAGCGCAGTCTTGCATTTGTCCTTGTCCTGCATGTGCACGCGGGCCTTGGTGCGGAGGACCTCGACTGCCTCGCAGTGTTCCAGGATCTGCGCGTATGTCGCTGCCGCCATGGTATCTGGGTTCAGGCGCCGGGAGATGATCCCTATCAGATGGTACATTGTCTCGAGGTAGGACAGGCTCTTTTCCGACCCGTCTGACTGAACCGGGATGGAGCAACTGGGGAAGTTGGTCATGGGCGCCCTGCATCAACACTGCCGTTAATGATGTACTGCCGCGAACATTGCATCTCGGCCTTACCTGTCAAATGATAGAGACGTTAATGTGTCGTGCCACACGCAAGTCCACCAGAGCTTTCTCCGTATCATATCCGTCGACTTCATATCCGGCGTCTGCTCTCGCCCCTCGTACGGGTTCGGTCGATGCAGTCCCAGTGACTGGGCTAGACGACATGTCAGGCCGGTGAGGGCCCACGAGGCTTCGGCCTTCATGTCGTTGAGGAGGACAAAGTTGGTCAAGAGAAGGGCTTGGATGGAGTCGAAAGAGGGTCTGGAATAGTTCAGCTTAGTTTGCCTGAGAAGCGGCAGGGGACATATCTTACCGGAGGAGAAAGTTTCCGAGGCGAAGGAAGTGAAAGGATATCTGCATGTATTTTTGGGAGTCTCGTGTGCGGACGTGGTAGGGAGATTCGTGATACTGTGACCCCACCGCGAGGACGCCAAACAGTATAGCCAGCCAAGAGGCTGTGACTTGTCCTGACGACTTCTCTTTAGCCTTGGCGTTGCGCGACCGGTTCTCCAGATACAGCAGTAGCTTCAGCTCGAAGTCGTCTATGTCAATCACGAACCCCCAGAACGGTTGGGGAATCTCCTTGTACGTCCGGAACAGCCTGGTGTGACTGTGTCAGTCTCAGCATCGCACTGTCAAGCGGCGCACACCTACTTCATGACATCCCTATCTGAGGGAAGTTCGGACGCAATGTCTTGCGCCAGAGAGTTGAGGTGATCCCGCGACATGAGAGGGAAAGGAGCCGATGTGTCTAGACCGAGGATGGATCTGACGTCCTGACGTATATCGACGCGATCCATCCTGCTCGTCGGTGATTGATCCCCGAGAAGTGCTGGGATGCTGTTCTGTCCGAGATATCTATCGGCAGCTGCGTCTCCCTCTTCCAAGTTATCTGGATTTGCGTCAGTCTCAAGCAGCGTCCCGAGCGTCCGCCGATGGTGTGCTGTACCGATTGAGCGAGGCCAACTCTCACGCTTGCCCAGCTTATTGTTGGCATCGCGGGTGTCAGAGAAGGACCGCGCCCTCTTCCTGACAGTCCTGTCGACAGTGCTGGAGCTGCTATTGCCGGCGGCATTGGACCCACGATTTGGTTTGTAGGAGCACAGCTGAGCATGCTCGCGTTTGACGCAGTTCTCACAAGGATGCTTATTATCGCATTTGACCTTGCGTTGGCGGCATGGCCAACACGCAGTCCCTGGGGCCATGAGAGTCAATTCAGACAGTACCATATCGATTAAATATCAACGACGGAGGGTGTGAGGGGAAGGGAGGGGATAGGGCAACCGGGGGATCACCGGTCTGTCTTGTCAACTCCGCCGAGGATCTATCAAACTAGGCCTCGGTGGTCTGTCATGCCGAGGAACATGTATGGGGTGATTTCAAGCATAGGAAACTCACCATAGCGGACCTTTCGGTGAGAGTGTATGATACGGTTGGCCTCCTCGGGCGTCAGCTGTTCGAATGACACATGCTCACCAGCCTCCAACGGTTGATCGTCGTCGGCCATGACGCAGAGGGGAGCCCACCACGGGAAGCACCAGTTCCAATATTCTTCTGGTTTCAGAAGGAAAACCAAGCAAAACTTCACCGCTTCCCCAAAGCTCGTGTCGTGTGCACCCGACCTGTGCAAATGTTTGTGTTGGCGGATGCAAGGTGGAACGATGCCGAATGCCGAGGGAAAGGTGGGAGGGGAACGGGAGAATCTCGGCCAGTTGCTGGTGCTCGGCATTCTATCTTTCCGGATAAATGTTACTCCGTGTCGCACTGTCTGCGTGCCGCCGATAACGGCTGTATCACATAGTGCGTGATAATTATAGACACTATGCGCTTTCCCGTCTGTGACCCCGCTTTTTGCCTTCGATTCTACACTCTCGATTTACCTTCAATATAAACAATCGTTCATGCGTGTACACCAGCAGATGACGCTAGTGACGTTTGCTTGACGCAGAAAACAACGTTTCTTCATCCTAGAGTCGATATCTCGTCATCATCGTCCCACAAATACCCGTTATTGCGTGGCCGTTTAGTGTGCTGGACCGCTGAGCCCCAGCCACGGTGCGCCAGTATGATCAGAAGTCAACGGCTGGTCGAGGACGAGTTGAAGGATCGTATTTGGTCCCTGAACGACGAGTATGGCTTACGTATCACGCCTCTAGATGTGATGTTGTCACCAAGCAAGAGGCGAATACAGCGCCGGTCAGAAGAAGAACATGAGAATGACATAATATACTCTCGCCTCCATCGACTTTACTTCCAGAATGATCTGGACCGTTGCTTGAAATGCTTTGAATCAGAAGCTACGCAAATCCGTCGGCATTTCAGCGAAGCGGCAGCCACCCCACTCCCTTCCCGTGGCCCCACACAGCGGGCCGCTCTTCGCAAGTGTCTTCGTGACATTTTGGATCGTGACATTTTGAATGACTCGCCGGTCGTCAAAAATTCCAAGAGAGCCCCCGAGAATGACGGGGATGATGGCCCGGCAACACCCAGGAAGCGACTTCTCAACCAGCCCGAGAGTCATCGCAACCAACCTGGGTTCCTTCTCGACTCGATCCCATTCAGGTCAAGTCAACCCCTGCCATCGCAGGAGGCTGTTAGTGCCCCCCCGCTGGTAGAGGAACAATGTCGCAGCTCGCTTGCCGTGGACTCGTCAAGCAGTTCATCAAGTGATTCAGGGGTCACCGTATACTCGCCAGCTCCGAGCCCGAAATGGGAGAGCCAAGTCGTTTCGTTCAATTCTAGTCATGGTTATGTACCTTTTTCTGCTACCCGGCAAGCCCTCGATGTCTCCTTCGATATGAACAGGAATGGCGCTGTGGAAGGTACTGTTGCCACTACGTCAAGGATGCAGCGTGGGCCCAGCACTGCCTCAAGCTTCATAACGCAGGCACTTTCTCTACCATTGTTGGCAAAGGAGCTTAACGAGCAGCTCCGAAGCATCTGGCGTGAGTATTCAGAGGCATATGTAAACATGCTGTGCGTCTGCGCTTTCTGACTTCGCGTCTACAGCTCCGTCGCCTGCTTGCTTGGATCACGCCCCCCTAGCCATCACTTGGGAGATGACAAGGATTGCTATCCACTGTGGTGTTGATTTGCGAGAATTCGACTTGGAATACGACCCTGGGCCAGCTGGGTCCTGGTGGCATGACCGGGATCAATTCATGTCTATGATTGAGAAGCACCCACTTTTTTGCGGCAAGGAACTTCCGGCTGCAAGCGATATGGATGCGTGGAATGCCGCTATGCATAGCTTCAAGACAGGCGACAAAAGTGTCATCTTGGTTGCAGAGCTTGAACGGCATTCTGTGGGCAAAGCGCAGTCCTTCAAGTTGAAGCCGCGGCCGCTTGGCCTGGAGCGCGGGCACCGTCTGGACAGGCGATTTGGAGCCGATCGATTCTTTGAACTCATCTTACCACCGAGGCAGCTGAATGTCAAGAAAGCCGTCAAGGAAGCAGAACTGGAGGCGCTATCTCAGTGGTTGAGTGGACAGCACCATGACTTTCTCAGCCGCACATGGCTCCCCATATTTGTGAGGGATGACAAGAAAAGGGTCAAAGACCTTGGTACGGTCGCAACCTCCAAGGGAGTCCCAGTACAGCGAGTAACGTTCTTTTCGGTAAACGGCTATCAATTCCGGCCGAGGGGCTTCCCAACGCTGGAAGAAGCAGAGGATCCGAAAAGACGCAGCGAGCTCTCGTACGCTGACTTTCTCCAATGGGCTGTCGCCCTCGGAGACTCAGCTGGGCAGGCGATCCCAAAACTCTTTTCGCGCATCTCACTCAGTACGTTCTCTGGTATCTCTATCATATCATGACCAAGATGTCTTACATATATCTAGGCCTTAGCCGAAACATACCAACCGTCGTTCTCGAAAAGCATCAGATGACGCATTGCTCGAGTGACCTGCTCCCATACCCGGACGGTGGGGAGAAGGTCATGAATGATGGTGTAGGGACTATGTCGAGGGGCCTCGCTGAAAAGATCTGGTACTGCATAAGGCCTGACTCACACCCAGCCGACACCCCAAGCGCTTTCCAAGGAAGAATTGGAAGCGCCAAAGGCTTGTGGATCATAGATCCACTCGATTCTAGCGACGATATCTGGATCAAGACATATCCATCCCAGAGAAAGTTTGCGTGCCCCTTCGACGACGTGCATCATCGAACTTTTGAAGTGATTGGATGGCCCAAAAAGCTCTCGACAGCGTACCTCAACCAGCAGGTCATCCTCATTCTAGAGGCTCGCTCTAAAGACCCCGAGAAGATGCGCAGGGTTGTTGGCAAACACCTGATGACGACAATAACCGAGGAACTAGATCAGCAAATGCGGGCACTGGACGATCCCCTGAATTACATCTTGCTCATGGACAGATACGGTGTAGTCAGGACCGTTGACCGGCAGACCCATGACTGCGTCCAATACATTGGAGGAATGCCGAACTCAAAGTCGGAAGCGGTGATAACCCTTCTCGCGAGCGGGTTCCAGCCTCGGATGAAGTACGTGAGGGAGGCTATATGGGAGATGCACGAGTCCCAGATGACCCTCCTCCAGAACAAGCAAAAGATCCATGTGCCATGCTCTACCTACGCTTACATGGCGGCTGATTTTGCTCACGTCCTGCAACCTGGCGAGATACATCTTTCATTCTCTGAAAAGTTCGCGGCCGGGGATTTTTCCGACACGCTTCTAGAGGGCATGGATGTCCTTGTCGCTCGGCTGCCGGCGCATTTCCCAAGCGACATCCAAAAGGTGCGCGTGGTCTCAAAGCCGGAGCTTCGAAAACTGAAGGACATTGTCATCTTCCCCACTCTCGGGCCCTACCCGCTTGCCGACCTTCTTTCCGGAGGAGACTACGATGGCGATAAAGCCTGGGTATGTTGGGACCAAGATATTGTTTCCAACTTTGAAAATGAGCCTCAGCACCCCCCGGAATATGATTTCGTTGCGGAAGGGTACTTGGAGAAGGTAAGCACCTCTTTCACGGAGTTGTTGGACGACTGTTCGGGAGATGTGGATACCGCATCGGCCATTTTTCGACAGAGAACCATGTCATTGGCAATGAGGCCATCACTTTTGGGCATATGCACCCTATACAAGGAGAAACTCTGCTATCATGATAAGTCCGTCGCTAGCAAAGAAGCTATAGTCATGGGATCTCTTCTCAGCAACTTAGTCGACCAGGCAAAAGCGGGCACAACCTTTACCGATGCAGCCTGGGAAAGATTTCGCAAAGACCGTCTTCAAAAGCATGGAGATTACGACAAGCCCGAGTACAAGAATGCGACGATGGACGACACCAAGAACAACAAGCGCCCTCAGGATATGCATATCCTAGACTATCTGAAGTTTGAAGTTGCCCAGGGCCCCATAATGGAAGCAAACAAAGCCTTTTCCAAAGCTCTCGGACGCGAAGACGATACTGTCCTCGATTGGGATCTCACCAGCGTCTCCAACGAGGTAGAAATGCGTATGGACCGCGGTCTGTGGAAAGAATTAAGCCAGTCTCTGCGCACGGAGCTTCAAGCCCTTTTCGATGAATGGGACTGCACCAAAGCTAGAATGAGGAAGGATCAGGTGGCGGGTCTGCCCTATCAGAGATTCATCAAGGCAACCTGGACCAAGTGGTTGGAGATTGCGCCTGCCCCCCACCTCCGACAGCATGAAGCCATCAGCGGCATGAACGAGAGGTGGAGTCGGAACCCGACTCTGGACAAGCTGCAAGAGGCCAAGGATGGAAAGGATGATGACTGGTCGGCCCAGTTCAGCCAATGGAACCTGTTCAAAGCGTCGTTTACATTCTTCGCCTTCTACAGACGAAACTACACCTTTGCCTGGGAGACGGCTGGGCGTCAACTATGCCACATAAAGTGCAGGATTGCGTCGGAAGTGGGTGACCGCGCAAACACGTCGTCCGTCCTCGTGAGCCCGAGGGTGTGGGCTGCTATGAAGCCGAACAGCAAACACATCCTGGCTCAGATGGCCAAGATGAACGACGCCAGGCAAGACGTCTTTTACGATGATGAGGACGACGGCGACGACGTGGATTGTCTCGATTATTATGAGCAAGAATACGCAGACTCTATCATTGGAGACGACTGAGGGACCACGGTATTGGTGTGATTGCACTTTTCTTCTTCTTCTTTACTTCTCATCTTGGATATTATGGTTCCCAGGATATTGTATATAATAGTATTCTGAGGGCGCACCGGTAAGTAACCAGCCCACAAGCCATAGGCAGATATACGGGATCCCTCCGTATTTCCCACCTACAATTTAGTGTCCGCAACGACAACCTGTTCCGTCTCCATTGTTGTATCGTTACCAGAACTTCCTTGGTACTCTCCGCTTTGGACGACGAGACCGGTCAGACTCGTCCCGTGAGACGTGTTGGCGACCTTTGTGTAAGCCACCCACGCGACGCCGGGGACGGAAAGGAAGAACAGAGCAAAGTTGATGGCACAGGCGCCAACTAGGGGCACATTCTTGAGACCGACGACGAAGCCGAAGGTGGAACCGATAGAACCGACCGCATTTATGAGGGCGGCTAGGTATGCCGCTTCGTTGACGTTGTTTGTCAGACTGCCGACTAGCCAGTACTTGTATGTGGTGACACTTTCGTCATATTAGCATGTACCGAGGTCGGTAGACCCACGAAGAAAAGGAGAAGATCTGGAGAGAGAGAGAGAGAGAGAGAGAGAGAGAAAAGAAGAAAACACTCACATCGGATCTGAAGCACCCCACAGAACAAAGACGAAACAGCCCAGACCAAAACCATCATCCGCCCAGTCCAAGGCAGGCGGCTCTCTGGCATACTTCACCTGGACGGCCTGGCCGATGATCCACGACACGCCGACAGACACGAACATGATGATGAACCCGCCGCGAGCCCTGGTCCTGCGCTGCCAGTCCCGGTAATCGAGGTACTGCCCCAGGAGCCACGACGCGAAGAAGCCCGACAGGTAGAAGAGCATAGAGTTGAGCGCCCTGCTGCGCACGGTGAAGTACGCATAGTTGAACTGCCACTGGTAGCTCAGGAACCACTGCGAGTACAGCATAAGGGGCACGAGGGCCACGACGGTGGGGTTCTTGGCCAGGCGCCACAGGATCCTGACCTCCCCCGCGATGGTCTGGTCGCTCCGAAGGTCGACGGATCTCCCGTCCCTGCGCTGCACCTTGTCGGCGGGCGGGACGGAAAGGGCAAAGGGGAGGCCGGCGCTCATGATGGCGATGAGGACAACGTAGGTTGCCTTCGTGATGGAGCCGCGGTAGTTCTTGTCCGCATTCAGGGCGAGGCTGACGATGCCGCCTATCGAGGCGCCGAGGTTCTGGAACATGAATTTCAGGGCAGCTACACACCGGTCTTTAGAACCCTGGATGGATGTCTATGAGTTGGTGGTGGTGGTGATGGTGGGAAAACGTACTGGCGAAACCCTTGCGGTTCTCCTCCGAATAGCCCATGAATATCGCGCCGCTGGCGACCCACAGGAAACACGCTGCCAGGCCGCACGTCACGGCGCCGAAGAGGAGGAGCCAATCCTGCCCGTAGCTGTCGACTACGTAGAAGCCTGCTGCGTAGGGCGCGTATCCCAGAGTTCCAATCTGGGAAGGATAAGTCAGCCTATGGTCTCGTCTCGGTGCGGTAGCTGTGGCACATACGACAAGAGTCCACCTGGGCGATATCCTGTTGCAGATGACACCCGCAAAGAGCGATCCGACGGCGATGACACCGAACACGATGGCGTTGGCGGCGTTGGAAATGTCCGGGCTAGCTCCGCCCCCGGCCCCCATGCCGTTGAGGGCACCGAAGACGCCGGGGCAGGTGAACGCCGTGGCGGCCACGAGGAAGGCGGAGAGGGTCGTTCCTCGGTACCATTTCACTGGGTATACCTCTCTTCCCGCGGCGGATTCCATGGCGGAGGATGGAAGCTTGAACCCGAGATGTTGGGACGAGAGCTGGTATCCCACGTCTGGGCCGTCCGGATATAAGAGCAAGCCTGTCGTGGTGCGGGGGACGTGGAGTGAACAGTGGACATGGTTGAGGAGACAATCAGGAGATAAAGATACGACGGCCAATATTGATGATTAACTTTGACTTGCTGTCGTCTACTCGTGCTTGCTTGCCAATAAGTCGTCATCTGTTGCCAACGTCGCGGAATGCTCCGTTGATAGCGCCGGATTTACTACGTGCTCATAAATCCCGTGAATGAGGGGAACGGGAGGGCCGTTTGTTCACTTGCCAACATCGAGCTAGCATGACTGTCGACGTTGGACTATACGTCAGATGGCGAGTCTTCGCGAGAGAGGGAGAGAGGGCTTATACGCCGTGTTAGTCTGGACTGTCCTGACCCCGAGGTCGTGATGGATTGACGGCATATGCCAATCAGGACATCTGACACGGCACACCGGGAAAGGGTAGATATCTCAGCTAGCCATCGTGACATTATAGAAGAAGAGATGTCCTTCCCCCCTCCCCTTCGGCAGAACATGCGTGTGATGAGCAGTTGGCGATTCGCAGCCAGATGTGTCTGCACCCTAGTCAATACGGAGCACCGAAGCTCTGGAATCTAGACCGTAGTATGGCCGCCATGATCAGGAAATTGAATAGGGAAGCAGCGAGAGATGAGGCAAGCATAGGCGATAGACACCGATGGCGACACCTCTGAAAGCACCCCCACCATTCGCAGTATCCTTCGCAGTATTATTATCCGATGGTCTTATGCGCAGACGGCAGCGCGGCTTGTGGTGAATCTCATGGGTGCTAAACTAGAACTAGGCTGCTGGTGTGATATTTCATACAGATTGGCAAGGCATGATAAGCTAGGTAGGGCTTGGGGCTTGTCTGCATGCGCATAATGCTGCCGAACGGCGAGAGAGACTATTGGCATGCATGGATATCCATTGACGGGGTTGTCATTGCGGGAATAGGGCCTTCGTTGCCGATTCATATGTCGTTCTTGGTTGGCTGAGTGGTGTTACTTCAAGTATGGCGAAACAATCTCCAAATATTCGTCATTCAAGGAATCAAACCACCAAACTTCCTGATTCCACAACGGCAAAAGTAGAGGCTGAGATGAGGTGTCATTTGGCCTACAAATAGTGTATCGCCACAGTCGGCACTCCTGCGCTCTCGAAACTAACGCTCGCATCGTCATCTGCGTTGCTGTGACTGGGCTCTCTCATAGCTCCGTCGTCATCTCCCCTCCAGCACATGCAATGGCCACACTCAACGTCGCCATCATAGGTGGCGGCCCTGCTGGACTCGGCGCAGCCATAGCGTTGTCACGCATCCCTAACGTGAACTGGAATCTCTATGAAAAGAAGCCCGAGATCAGCGAGATCAGCAATGGCCTGACGCTACAGCCGACGACCTGGAGGATGCTGGAGGCATTCGGAGCCGCCCATCTCCTTCAACCCGACGATTTTTTCCGACCGGAGGGGGGCCACAGAACAGAGCACCGGTAGGCCGGCCATCCTCGATTCAACGCCGACACGTTCGCGACGATAATTGACAATCATTCGTGATGCGCTCAGCAACGGGAGGACAGGCGTTCTCGTCAAGATTGGAGATGTAGGACACAGCGTCCCCCCTCATCAGGATGCGTGCAGGATTCACCGGGCCAAGCTTCAGAATGCTCTGCGGAGTCAGGTGGAGGAGGGACGTATATGGGTTAGCCGCAAACTTGTGTCGGTCCAGAACCTCCCCTCTGGAAAGGTTCATATCGAATTCGAGGACGGGCACAGCGACGACGTGGACCTCTTGGTCGGCGCTGACGGTATCAGATCTGTAAGTATCGATCTCGTCGCCGACGCCTCCATACCTTGCTAGCTGACATCTCGGCTAGGTCGTGCGTCGATTCGCCTTCCCAGATTACACCATCGGATACACGGGGAGCACGGCTTACCGCACCCTCGTGAGTGCATCCGAAGCCTCCAAGATCAACGGGCTGCCGCGACAGCCCATCTTCTGGCACGGCACGGATGGAAAATGGGCTTACACCTGCCCTCTGGGTGGAGACGACTGGGAGATCACCTGCTCCGTCAAGGAGCCCGACGGCGACGCGCGGAGTAGCTGGGGGAAGAAGGGCAATCTGCAGCACTTTGTCAGCCTCTTCTCCGAGATGTGTACGCCGATGCAGAGACTCCTCGGGCTGGCAACCTACGTAGAGCAGTACGACTACTTTGCGGGCTCCCGCATCGACACCGTCGTCAGCCAGGACAGCATAGCTCTCATCGGCGATGCCTCGCACCCCCTTTCAGGAGCGTTCGGGGCCGGTGCCGGCTTTGCGCTCGAGGACGCATATGTCCTGGGACGGGCCGTCAGCTGGGCTGCAGAGGAGGGCCGACCGCTCGGCGAGGCGCTCCGGATCCTCGACGACGTTCGCTCTCCGCATTACAAAGCTTTATATGAAGTACTCGATGAATTCGCAAAGGTTGAGAAGGATCTCCGCTCTCGCTCACCAAGGCTAGACGCTTCAAGTGAGATAGATGAGCGTATTTCTGGAAGATGGAGTGCAAACAGTGGGTGGATGCATCATTACAGAGTACGTCGATCCACGATAGAACCTCTTCTCGATTTCTCGTCCTAATCAGCTCTCCTCTAGGTCGACGAGGTGTTCGACAATTTCTTGAGGAACAAGAAGCGACAGGAATATCGTATATGAACGAGTTGCCCATCTACACCGCCGACACAAGCCCTATGCCTTCCGTCGATGGATTTATCCCAGCCGTCTGAATTCGAGCGTATCGATGGGGATATAGAGTGGGAGAGTACAAGGAATTAGAGTATAGAACATCTGATTTTTGGAACGTTGGACTGTTGAATAGAACACATGAAAGTAAACAGGTGCAGCATAAGCCATCCGAGTCAAGTCTTTGTTCGGTATCCCGTACCAGTATCCAAGCCCCCCATCCTCGCAAGCTCCCTCAAACCTTTGAGAACACAGACTTGTCGAGGGACAGCTAGCTACCAAAGCGCTTCACGAGAAGTTGCCCCACCGTCTCGCGCGGCGCGTCGGGGTCCAGAGGGTTGGAGGCGCCGACATCACCGTGCCAGAAGGTGGCAAACGACAGGCGCTCGTGGTCATCCTTGTTGACGACGCGGTGCCTGGCGCTCATGTAAACGCCGCCGGACCACTTCATGATTATGTCGCCGCAGTTGATGACGTAGACGTCCTCCAGGGACGGGACGGGGAGCCATGCCTCCTCGCTCTCGACCCAGACCTCGAGACCCTCGCGGCCGGGCTGCTGGAGGAGGACGGTGACGCCGCCAAAGCCGTTGTGGGCGCCGACGCCGAACTGGCCCTCGAGAGTCTTGTCAGCCTCGGGTTAGCGGATCATCTTCATCTGAACGATGGGGCGCTTGGAAAAGGTGTCCATGACGGAGACAGGCTGGTTGAGACCCTCGAGGAGGATCTCCCAGATTGTACGGCCGAGCTTTCCACTGTCCTCGTAGTACTGCCACACCGGATCGTGGAAGTCTTGCTCGGCCATGTCGGGCCACACGTTGGAGCAGTGAAATCCCGAGGGCTCAACGACGGGGTCCTCGCGGCCGATGTAGAAAGCCTTGATGCCATCAGATAGGGTTTTCAGGAAACTGAGATTGGCAGTCGAATAATTGCACATCGTATCGAGAACGTCTTCGAATATAGGTCCTGCCAACGTACCTCCTTAGAGTCGGGGAGCGCATCACCCTCACGCAGGTCATACCGGAGCACTCGTAGCCCCTGCGACCGGGGCTGTTGAGAAAAGACAGCTTCATCTTCTCCTCCTGGGCCTCTGGAAGAATTCATCAATGCTCTCCAGGAGGGCTCTCTGGAAAGCCATGGGCACGCCGTGGTTCTTGACCTGGAAAAAGCCAAACTGGGAGCAGGCTTCGCGCACCTCGGCCACGACCTTCTCCCTATCCCCAGGAGCCTTGGGGTTCAGGTATGGGCCGAGGTCGACGAGAGGTAACTCGATTGTTCCTGGCATGGTGAATATAGATGCACGATTATTCGACTTCCCTCGAGATGTTGACAATAAGCTCGGAGAGCAGGGAGCTCCAGGAGACTTGTGAAAGGGGACATGTACATTCAATACCTGGCAGAATGCGCCTCTTAATTGCGCTGTAGAGTATCAATTTCCCAAGCCAGGATGTAAGCTCGGCCAGTAGAATGCCTACAACTTTCAGCAAGGAAAGGTCCGTCGGTAGACCCCGTAAGATCGGATCTGACGTACATACTTCGGTGATTATAACCGTGAGACCATCTCGGCGAATTCGATCGAACGGCACTTTTTGTGTTTCAATCATTGCAGACAATATCGGAGCCTGTGCTTATCTCTATACGAAGCAGAAACCTAGAGGAGCCCCTGGGTCACCGAAGTAGACGTCCATCGCGCGCTCATGCTCTCAGAGAGTGCCTCGTCACTATATCAGACCACACATGGCATATAGAAGCGACGTGTAGCTCTCCAATATACCCGGAATAAACATTATTTCTTCTCCTTCTTACCTTATCAGACAGCCTGAATTTGCATCGTCGGACAATATTGGAGGGGAAAAAATAGGAATATCGCCGTATGATCATTCGTAGACTACACAAAGCAAGAAGACGTTCGGTCGCGCGCCGTTCCGGTCCCCATAGCTAGAAAGAAGATGGGCAGGTGGAAGAAGGTGGGGATGTATGTTTTGGGACATTGCTGGACTTGATGCATATCATCTGGTATCTCGACATGATAGCAGATTGAGTTTCAGCTTCTTGACAAAAAAAGAAAAGTAAACAACAGACGATGTGAGTGCCAAGTAACTCGCTCGACATTAGTAGACATCACTGATGTACTGAATGTCTTTGATCTTCTCCAACCATTCAAGCGTCTCCACCTCAGTCTTGCCCGTCTTCTCTCTGCAAATCTTCCTGAAAGTCTCGGTAGAGCTCATGCCCAGCCTAGCCGCACTGCCACAGATATAGACCCTTGCGCCCTCCTGTAACGATGACCAGACACGATCTCGCGCCTCCCACAGTCGCGACTGAACGTACTCCCCCTTTCGACCGTCAGCAGGCCGAGAGAAGCACGCGATGACCTCGACGATACCGTCCTTCTCCCACGCCTCAAACTCCTCCCGGTAGAGGTAGTCATCCGCAGGGTTGCGGCAGCCGAAGAAGAGTAGAGCGGGGCCCAGCTCGACATTCCCCGTAGTCTTGGCAGATGCACGCTACTGGACAGAGGCTCGCATCGGAGCGATGCCGGTTTCGGCGGCGAGCATGAGGATGGGGGCCTGAGGGTCGGGCGGGAGCTGGAATGGCACGTTGGCCCTGCACACCTGGCAGAAAACACGGTCGCCCGTGCTGCGGCTGGCAAGGTACGAGCTCGCAACTCCCTGGAAGGTCCCGTGGCCGCTCATTGCGGGGCTCTCCAGGAGGTCGAATGTCAGAGAGACGGCAGGGCCAACAACGCCCGAGCCCTCCAGGCTGTGGGGGTCCATGGGCGATGAGGAGATGGAGTATGTACGGGGCGCTAGGGGGACGAGAAGGTTTATGTACACGCCGAAGGGCACCTTTAGACGGGGGACGTCCTCGAGAACATCTAGAAGCGAGTACCTCCTATCCAAGAGCTGTTGGTAGATGTAGTCCTCCTGCATCAACCCGAGACGGTAGCTCTCCTTGCGGTCACGGTCTGCCCACGAGGCGAGGATGCTCAGCTGCTTCTTTGTGATGGGCGTAGCCAGCTCAACGTTCCTCTTGAGGAACTCGGTAATCGCCATGGGCTGAGAAGGGAGGAAGGTCTTGGTGCTGGATGGAACCTTCATGACGTCCTCGGGCCCAAGGTTGAATCGCTTCATGACATGAGAGACGATCGCAGCCGAGTTCTCGCCCCGCACAACGACGCAGCCGCCAGATCGATATGTGGTGCCGAGGGGAAGGCGGAGGTCAATATGACGTTTCGAAGCTCCGAACGAAGAAGCAGCAGCCAGCTCACGATGGGCCACGACAGTCGCGAGAAGGATGGGCTCACCACCGGGTCCTTGCTGAGATGTGACCTTGACAGAGTTGGCATTCTCGATGACAACGTCGACACCAGCACGCTCCTCGCGCCCAATCTTGCCAATCGCACTGCTCTCACCGGAAATCGTGACACACAGGCTCTGGCTCTATGCCTCCCAGGGCCCAAAGAGATCGCGCTTGACATTGCTGAAGCCAGCCTCTTTTATGCGTTTAGCCCCAATCTTGACAAGGGCCCCCGACCAGCTTGGGGATGCGGTGAAACGTGTGAGCCCAGTCACTGTTTACCGCACCAAAGACGGCGAACTCGACACCTTCAGGTAGCTTCTTCCCCTGTGCTGCCATCCCTTCGACCCACGCGACAAACTTCTTGGCGTTGTCTGTGGGGCGGCCTTCGTACGGTGGTGTGATGATGAGAGTGGGCATCTCCGTCGACAGGGAGTCGACGGCCGAGTCCATCTCCTTCACCTGGGCGACCCCGAGGCCGGAGCGGGGAGCGAGGGAGGAGAAATCCGAGACGAGAGACTCGCAAGTTTCCTGGTTTCTTCCTACAAGGACAGAAACAGCCTTGAGTGTCTTGCGGAATGTCGTGTCTGCTTCATCTCCTGCATGGCCGTCCACCTTCATCTCCGAGGCTGATACACGGCCGAGGCCTTCCCGAGCCGAAACACCGCCACCGGGGATGCCGAGGTTGAGCGTGCGGCCCTGGCGGCGTCGCACCTTCATCTTGAAGTCGACGGGTTTGACACCCATCTGTCCAGTGAGTTCCATCTCATAGTTCGGATTAGTCAGCTCAATGTCGAACTTCTGCAGGTGTCATCGTGAATGGGGTTTCCTATAGTGGCGACGAATCGTGTCTTGTTTTTAACGTATTATACAATACCGTTCCTTCTCATGGAGGGGATCAATGCAGCGCAAGACCGGAGTGGGAGAAAGGAAGATGGGCCGAAAAGCACAGGAGATTATTATACGTTTGGTAGGGAAGACTGGCTGGCTTGGGGTTCAGACCAGGCGCTACGGGTCGCTCAGATCTATCGCATGGGAGTCGCTGGCAGAGGGTACATGCATGTACTGTGAGACTTCACAGTGAGTCTGAGTGCCAGCTGCATCGTCTTATTAGTGTATAGGCCTAGAAAGAAAAGCGGCGTGTTGAAAGAGGATGCCGCTGTCATGCGACTTTCGGCTACGAATATGACCGTCGTTTTGTGTGTCGGGATTGCGGGCGGACAAGACCCGGTGTAAGTCGGTCGGAGTGGGGCCGCGTCGTTCGGCGAATTATTCCGACTTTTTTTATTTTCATTTTTAATTGGGCCGGTGTTAATGGCCGACCGAGCTGGTACTGATACGAACTCGTATTGTGAAGTTCGTTATTATTATCTGATACAGTTCCAAGAGAGCGAAGTAGAGGAGCAGATGTATTGTAAAATCGCCGACTTGATAGAGGTGACGGCATTTACCGATATTAGTAGGTCCGGCATGGAGGGCGTCCATTCCACGGCGACTTAGCCTACTAACTAATTTAAGTGAGCTCGTCGGCGCATGTCGATTCTCTCGAAACTACTTAAGCATCCATCGAGGTTGACCTCGGATACGAAGCAGCTTATGTCGTACACGAGGTCCGCAGCGTGACACCGTCCTGCCACAGTTGGCGTTCCCCATAACGACAGATATCATTGACGTGCGACGTCGTCACTCCCTCGGCTGCAGTGATTACTTGAAAACACCTCCGCGTCCCATCCATTTCTTTGGGCTTTAGCTCAGGATACAACTCAGCACAAGGCTCCTCATATCAGCAAGACGTATCCATTCAAGCTGCGCATCACCTCCCTCCCAACGCACGAACAAGAGATGGCCGCTCTCCCCAAGACCCAAAAAGCCCTCGTGGCCCTGGGACGCGGCGAGCTGGGCCTGAAGGATGACGTCCTCCTCCCTGAACTCACCCCCGACATGGCCATCGTGAAGACGGCAGCCGTTGCCATCAACCCTGCCGATGCCAAGATGCTGGACTACAGCGCCGCGGTCGGTGCCATCGTCGGATACGACTACGCCGGCACCGTCGTGGCTCTCGGATCCAAGGCTGCCGAGAGCGGAAGGCTTGCCGTGGGCGACCGCGTGGCCGGCCTGGTTCATGGCATGAACAAGCTGATTCCGGACGTTGGTGCCTTCTCAGAATACGTCGGAGCTTGTGCAGACCTCCTTCTCAAGATTCCCGACACCATGAGCTTCGAGGAGGGCGCCACCTTTGGAACTGGTGTCGCCACGGCGTCCCTAAGCCTGTTCCGGGAGCTTGGCGTGCCTGCGTCGCTGGACCAGCTCCGCGCTGGCGTTCCCGCCGACGATGAGAGCCGTGAGGGCCGCGAATTCGTTCTCGTCTCGGGAGGCGCGACCGCTACTGGCACTCGTGCCATTCAGCTGCTGAGACTGTATGTCTCTATCCATACCTCTCTGAACCCATAATTTCGAGCTGACTCATTGCAGTGCCGGCCTCCGTCCGATAACGACGTGCTCCCCCGGAAGCTTCGACCTCGTGTACCGGTTCGGTGCTGAGAAGGCCTTTGACTACCGCAGCCCGACCTGTGCTGACGACATCAAGGCCTACACCGATGGAGAGCTGATGTTTGCTCTTGACTGCGTTTCCCAGGCCGACACCACTCAGCTGTGCTACTCGGCCATGAGTCGTGCCGGAGGCCGCTATGTTGCCCTGGAGCCCTATCGTGGCAGCATTGCCCAGACCCGCGCACGTACGGTTGAGGCATCCTGGGTCATGGTTCTCACCATCTTTGGTCGGACCGTCGCTCTGGATGGCGAGTACGGACGTGAGGAGCGTCCTGCTGATCGTGTCTTTGGTGCCAAGGCATTTGCTGCTGTTCAGGACCTCTTGGACCGTGGCCTTGTCCAGACACACCCTGCTAAGATCTCGGGAGGCGGCTGGGAAGGTGTTGCTGACGGCGTCAACCATATCCGGAAACATGCCATGTCTGGCCAGAAGCTCGTGTACTCGGTGGCTTGATTTGGTATTCTCGTAGGTTTCCATAGCGCACTTTGGATTAATATAGGTCAACTCGGAGCCACCATGTAATACATTGAGAAGAGCCGAACTCCCATACGACCGAGGTCCCGATACGGCACCTGGTATCAGGGCGATTTAAGGACCAACAGCCCATCTCACCATTCGGCAAGGCCCGAGCTGTTGACCAGGTCCCTGCCTGGCACTCCTTCGAAGAATGAAGGATCCAGTCGGCCAATACTGCCGGAGATCTGGGTCTCATTAATCAGGGTTCAAAAGACTCTTCTTCTTTCTTCTCATTCAAGGAAAATGTAGACTTACGAGGGTGTCGAACTGACCCCATCCCGCCATACCCAGCGTATCGACGGCATCGAGCCCGACGTCGGAGAATAATGTCAAGCCATCACCTAGAGCTTCATCCCATGAATGCCGATTCACAGCTCCCACAGCGACGGAGTTTTCGCCCCCACCTTGTGGATGAGACGGGGAAGGAGATATGCCCGAGCCATGGAAAGAATGCTCTGACCCGGCTGCATGAGGCGCGGCCGTGGATGCCAGGTAGGCATTGTGCCGAAGAACTTCCACGCGAAGTTCCTGCAGTACAATCCCATAGCGGTGCATCATGGATCCCTTACTAGCAATTCTCTCGAGCTGCGCATGGCAATGCGATGCGTCGTTGAAATACTGCAAGTAGGTTTGGGGTAACTCGGTCCTTTGTCGGATGGCGTAGACATAGAGAACGACGACAGCACTGAATCCGTAGTAGGGGATGGACTGGGAGCGGAATCGTTGTCAGCCGTATCAGCAGCAAAGAGGGTTCCAGGAAGGAGCATACAAATAGAGTGCTGTACAGGTGACCGGCCGCATTGATGCGGTCAATCTGCTGAACGATGTGGACGGCCGCATCCAGACAGTGCTGAACGTTACGCTCGAGTTCAGGCTGTCTTGATGAGAGGAGTCGATCGCCATGACTGTTACCCGCCAGGTTGGCGAATGTCTTGAGCAAGAAGGGTCTGTGTACCAGAACCCTAGAGTGCCAGAATGTCAGTCGTAGCACGTCGCGTTGTCGGAGTACCAGCCTGACAAAGATGGAGGAATCGCCATCTGCATCGAAGAGGTACTGAATGTCCTCGCGCCATCTGTCAAGCTTATCCGTGAAATCGTCTGCCAGCTCGAAGTGTCTCTCAGTTGAAGGGGTCGAGATTCCATATAGACTCCGAAGAATTCGAGTTTGTATTTGTGACAGCCTGATTGTCGAGTGAGATGATTGATCATTTAGGCGACTGTATGGGTGGATGATGAGATAAGATACCTATGATGCGCCACCGAAGCCGACATCGTCGAAGGACCCCTGATCTCGGGCTGGACTACCTGTCTTGGTTGGATCTGACTATCGTCCACGTCAAGAGGTAGGTCCTGGTCAATGTCGTCGTCGTGGAAAGTCATGGGCCGCCCCAATATATCGCTGAGATACGTGTTCAGGGTGTAGGCACACCAGAATGTCCTCTTACGACATTCAATCTCGACGCAGTCCACCGGGCTGGCACCCCGGAGGCTGCCCCGGGACTTGCGGTGCATGCCTAATGCCAGCATCAGATGCGACGCGGTCCCGAACACGGTCCAGCAGTGGTTGAGACGGGACTGTGCGAGGAGATAGAAGCATTGCGCCAGCATCACCTGCACGGTTGTCAGGCTTGTCTCTCCCTTTTCGATGGAGAGCTGATGCTCCGCCACGGAGTAATAGCGGACACCGAGAGGACGTTAGCATCATCTCGGAAAACACAGACTCCAGCGACAGACGGACGGTCCAAGATACCTTGTCTCAGAAGCCTCAGAGGTGGACAGAGCAACGCCTTCATCCGGCACATCGCTATGTCCGTAGTTGATTGCAAAGGCGAAAACCATGAACAGCAGGGCTACCCGGCTTCGAGCGCCACGCCGTTCCCTTATGGCCCCACCGGTGCTGTAGAGTTCCTCGAGCCATGCCTCTACAGTCGGCCGATGAAGGAAGTGGTTCGTAGCTGCGGCGAAGCCGAAGTACCTCCTCACCATGGCATGCGCCTGCGTCCTTGGCGGGAGGATAGCGAAGGGCGACCTGTCACCTGGAAGGGGCAGATCACCAAATGTGAATGTCGATGAGCTGGATGGGCCGTATGCATGCTTTTGGAGGGTGCGCTGCACGCGCAGCAAGAACGATACACCTGATGCTGGCCCGACATAGTGTCCCTGCTGGTCCGTCTGATTCTGTTCGGGGGAGTTGCGACCTGAATGCTCTAGCGTGCTAGTCCCGCGGTATCTGGGATGATGGCCATACCGTACGGGATCAGCAGATATCTGAGTCGCATCGCTCTGGGTCAGGGGTGGTGTTGGACCGTCCGCATGGTGGTCCGCTGATATCGAGGAACCGATGCTGCTCGAAGGCGGCCGGTCATCTACCAGCTCTCGCCCCGGACGGTTACCTGGGCTGAAGTCGGACGGGGATTGCGAATAGACATCGTCCCCCGAAGCATCTGTAGTGATGGACGCTTCTGGATTCAGGTCTATGGCCGGTACCTGGCCACGACGGTATGCAGCCGTGAATTGGCAATCGAGCTTTATTCGGGCGCAGAAAGTGCAGGGCCAAGTTCCGGAACACCTAGTCTTACGCCTGTGAAGTGTATGAGTTTCGGATCTCTCACGACGAAGAAGAAGTCTTGCACGTTTCATTTACCCTTTGCATCTGTCACAGGCTCTACTCACTCGCGTACGAACATGTCGATCCTTCCTTTGTCGCTTTGGTAAATGACCACCCTCCAGGAGCCCGGTGGCAGACCACCCTTGTATCTCCGGTGTGTCGGAAACTTGCCGCATACTTCTTATATCCGAACCGTCGTATGTTTCCGTTATATTTGGCAAACCCGATACGATCTCGAGATGAAAGCCGATGGAAGATCACAATGGAGGGTCTGGGGAGTGTTAAAGACAATCCGGTTCTCTTTTCCGGCACCCGAGAGGCCTTTATCCGATCCCCTGCCTGCTTCTCCGCAGCTTCTCCACAATACCAATGAGGGGGAAAACAGGGAAGGCGGAAACGGAGTACGGAGTATCAGTATTCTTTTGGATGTCATTAGGCGGAAAGTCGTATGCCATGCATGTAACGCGTGGAGAGTTGTAGACTTACATTACGTTCCCGGGTGCTCCGTTGTACGTTAGTCAGGCATGAAAGGGCGTCGATGACATCGAACGTACGAAGTGTTTCACAAAGACGGAAGATCAAGGTCGGTAATGCAGTACATATCATCAGTTCCCAGGCAGGTCTCCCTCCTATCGGAGTAGCAGTTCACGTAACATTGAACCGACGCCGAGCGGGCTTAGTTGGACCTCTGTACCTTTGTTCCCCGCAGCTCATGTATACGCCGTAAGACGTCACAGACGGCTTTCTCGACAGCTCATCCCACCCTCACTTTTATGAAGACCACACGAAGATCTCTCATATCTGACCGGACCTGTGTTTCGGAGATTGTAGGAGAACCGTGTGGGGAGCGTGAAAGTCTCGGCCATGGCGACACAAAAGTTGGACGTGCTCCTCTACGGACTTGGGGCGTAAGTGCTGACCACGAATAGCTGACTGCATTCCCGATTGATCATCTTCATGCAAAGCTGAGCCCTGCATCATAGAATCGGTTCATTCTACGCATTCATCATCAGCCGCAATGAGAACGTGCGCCTGACAGTCGTCGCACGCTCGAATTACGAGGCTGTGAAGGCAAACGGCATACAGATCACTAGCGAAAACCATGGCGAGCACCGCGTGGTGCCGTACAGAGGTACTGCGACCCCAATGGACATGGAGAATGAGCCGAGCTGATCCCAAGCAATATTACTCTCAATAGTGGTCAGGACAGCCGCCGAGGCAGCCACCACCTTTGACTATATCGTCTGTGCCCACAAGGCGCTGAACCAGGCCAGTGTCCCCTCCCAGATCGCGTCCTGCGTTTCCGACAGGGAGACGACCATCGCGATCATCCAGAATGGCGTGGGGAATGAGGAGCCATTCAGAGCCGCCTTCCCGACCGCCACCATCATCTCAGGTGTTGTATGTGAAGACGGGACCGAACCTTCGTCAGGCCTAAGCCTCCGAGCGGCTGACGCTTAGCATAGACTTGGGTCGGGGCCAAACAGACAGAGCCCGGTATCGTTGCGCACACGTCGTCGGAAGACCTGCAGGTCGGCCTGTTCGAGAACAAGCACGGCGACTCGGCACTTGACAACCGGAACCTCGAACGATTCGCATCCCTCCTAGCAGGAGGGAAGACCGTATTCCAGGTCGTGCCCAACATCCAGGTTCAGCGCTGGGAAAAGGTGGTGTGGAATGCGGCGTGGAACTCGCTGACCACGCTCACCCTCATGGACACACACAGCTGGCTCAATTCATCCGTTGAAGCGACGCCAATGACACGCAGGCTGATGAGAGAGGTCATTGACGTTGCAAAGGCACTGGATGTGCCGATTGAGTACGACCTCGTCGATAAGTTGTTGGGAAAGATATTGAGTATGCCGCCGATATACAGCAGCATGAAGGTGGACTTTGACAACGGAAGGCCGATGGAGGTGGATATCATCCTCGGATACCCTGTGCGCAAGGGGAGGGAATTGAGAATCCCCATTCCTACTGTCGAGACGATTTATACTATTCTCACGGCGATAAATATGCGTCTGACGCTGGCGCAGTCTGCGGGAAAGCTGAATGCTTCTCTCTAAGCTCGCCGACACTAGCATAGTACTGAGAGTTGGGTTATCCGAGTTCGATGGGCATCCATGAACTTGCGGCTGTTCCTTTGACTGTACTGTCTAGCAGAGCCGCTCCGCTGTCTGCAGATATCATCATCTTATAGCTTAACACGCCTCGACACCTCATTCTCAGCCCTCTCACTGTTGACCATTTGCGGCACCAACCCATCCACGTTTGCAGCCCCAGCCAGTGCCATATTTGTCCGAATTTCCGCACGAAAGATGCCTATCATTCTCCGTAACCCTGCCTCACCGTAACCGCCACACATGGAGTAGAGGACCGGTCGTCCGATGCCCACTGCCGTGGCTCCCAGTGCGAGCGCCTTCACGACATCGGTGCCCCTCCTCACCCCGCCATCAACAAATACTTGGAATCGGTGTCGTGAGGAGCGATCTAAGATGTGCGGTGCGTATCGTCGGATCTCAAGAAGCGTGATGATGGGGGACTGGGCTGTATCCTGCGACCGTCCGCCATGGTTGGAGAGCACAATGCCGGCGACACCACTCTCGTAGGCCATGACGGCATCTTCTACTGTCTGGACACCCTTCAATACTATAGGCAACTTGGTCGTATCCCTCATCCATTTCAGGTCTTCCCACGTCAACAGGGGGTTCAGGAGGCTGAGCGAGGTCACCTTGGCCACGCCGCCGGCATCGTCTCCTAGCGTGTCATCGCCTTCGGCCGCCCGTAGCCTGTCGTCTTTCTCGCGCTTTCCAAGGACAGGCGTGTCCACCGTCACGAACACGGCTGCCGCACCCATGCGCTCGGCTTTGCGAATCAGCTCCTTTGAGCGTTCTGGGTCCCGATTGGAATACAATTGAAAGAAGAGAGGCTGATCGGAGGACACCCGAGAGTTGAAGATGGCTTGGTGCGATGAGCCCGTTGGCATGCAGTAGATGATTCCTTCCTTTCCAGCGCTGGCAGCGATGATATTCTCTGCGTCCTTGTGTGCATATTTGCCTAGGCCCGTCGGGGAGAGATAAATGGGAAGCGATGAGTGATATCCCAAGATATCTGTCACGGCCGAGACGGGCTCCACCGGTCGGAGGATTCTGGGCCGCAGCGTGATGCGGCCGAAGAGGCGGCGAGCATCCGCAATGCTCAACTCGTCATCTGCACCGGAGGAGTAGTATGCCCAGCCGGCAGAAGACAGATATTGGGCTGCTACCCTTTCGAAGTCGCCGACGGAGATGATAGTATTGAGGGGTGGTATCGGAGATGTCGCTGGTTGTGGTTCCTTTACTGTCTCTTCCTTCCCTATAAGTGTGCCATCCGCCAGACGTCCAACACAACGTTTTGCGGGGAGTGTCTCTTCGATGAGGCTGGCATCGTGGACCTCGTCGTAGGCTTCTGTAGCATCACGACCGGCACGCTTGAGGATGACACCAGTTCCGCCTGGGTGCTCATGCAGGAAATCTGGGAAGAGGTCAAATTAGTCCTTGGCCCTAAATCATGTTTTTGGGGTCACATCTCAAGCATTGTATTTACCAGTGACGTCCCAAACCTTTCCGTGTATGACAATCCAGCATGACGTCTCGTCTGAATGGCGAGAAACTTCAGCTCCGTCGACAGACGTCATCGTGTAGAGTTTTCCCTCTGACTTGCATATGCCAGATGGCGACCTGGAGCCTGTCGGATGGGAAGATGAAGAATCTCAAGCCAGACCTTGGGCCTGAATACGGTGCTGCATTGCTGTAAGCCAAGGCATATTCATACGTCCAACTGACCAGCCAATCCTTTCCATAGCCGATGTGCTCGGCACGAGTGCAGGATTCAGCAGCACTCGGTACATGTAGTCCCGGCCCACTAGGTAAACGTAGATGCAAAAGCGTCTGGTATGCTTTTCCGGCCCTCCACAACCTTGGAATCAAGCAATCTCCCCCACAGTGGGATGTCAGACAACCCCCACGCGCAACCGAGACACTGTGCGTCATCTACTCGTCCAGCCATCACGATGCTCATGTCGTTTTTGCGGGCCGGGGTATTGGATGTCTGGGGTAATAGGGCGGAAGAAGGTCTCTCCCCATGGGGTCGGATATCTGACCCTGGGGAATTGGAGTTAGCGCATAGCTAACCGGAGTTTAAGGGGAGATATGGACGTCACTCTACGTCAAGGTCTGGTCTTAAAAGCCGAGCTGTTCCATTCTCGTCATCTCCCAATCCGTGCCTTTCCCCCTCTCTTTCGACAACATCTATCCGTGCTGTAGATACCGCAGCAACCACCATGGACCGGAAAGTCGCGGCGTCGGAACAGCTGGAGGAGGCCAGCGGTGTGAGTGTCATCGCCATGCCGGCATCCATCAGTTCATTGACCGAGGCCGATCGTCAGGTCCTCGGTCGCAAGGCCACCACCAAGATGGATATTGTCATCATGCCCGTTCTCGTCATCATGTACATCCTCAATTACCTGGACCGTCAGAATATTGCCAGCGCCAAGCTGGCAGATATCGAAGGGGACTTGGGCCTGACAGATGTTCAGTACCAGACATCCGTCAGCATCCTCTTCTGTGGCTACAGTAGGTATGCCGTGGCATGATACCGTGAGACACCGACGTTTACGCTACTGATCCTATTCAGTCCTTATGCAGGTTCCCTCCAACATGATTGCCGGCCGTATCTCATGGCCTGGTACATACATCTGCCTCGGCATGGCTGCCTGGGGCGTCATTTCGGCCTGCATGGCAGCTGTCCACAACTTTGCCGGACTCCTGGTTGCCCGCGTCCTGCTTGGAATCGTTGAAGCCGTATTCTTCCCCGGAGCGCTGTACTTCCTGTCCATGTTTTACACACGCAAGCAGTTTGCGTTCCGCACCGCGATCCTGTACAGTGGGTCGCAGCTGGGAAATGCCTTCGGTGGTCTTTTTGCTGTTGCGATCCTGAACCTGGATGATGTCCATGGCATAGAAGGCTGGCGATGGGTGGGTCAAGTCTATGTGTCTAGGATGCGCCTCTCGTGTACATCGGGACCCTCAACTGATCATCCCATCTCACAGCTATTCCTCATCGAGGGCGTTGCCACTGTTGGCCTTGCGTTGCTGTTTGCGCTCGTCCTACCGAATTCCAACAAGAAGATACTGGGCCTCTCAACGATCGAGTGTGAATGGATCCAGTGGAACTTCTCCCTGGACCAGGGCCAGGCTGACGACTCGCAAGAGATCACTGCGTACCAGGGATTTGTCATGGCCGTGAAAGATGTCAAGACCTGGCTGTTGCTGGGTGTGCTGTACTGCGTGAGTCCCCCAGGCCCTGAGCATCCGCCCCTCTATAATTAATACGTTGGGTTAGACGTATATCGTCGGAGCAGTCGTCAACTTCTTCCCCAGCGTCGTCGGTGGCCTCGGCTATGACCGCACCAGAACCTATCTCCTGACCGCGCCCCCCTTCATCCTCTGCGTCATCTGCATGCTCGTAAACGGCTTTCACTCCGATCGGGTACAAGAGCGTTTTTGGCACATATCCGTCACTCTGGTCGTCACTCTCGTGGCCAACATCATCGCCGTCTCGACCGTCAACGTTGCGGCCCGCTACACTGCCATGATGCTGCTTCCCGGTTCATTCTATGCGTCTGCTGTCGTCACGCTGTCTTGGATCACCGGAACTCTGAACCAGCCAGCAGCCAAACGAGCCAATGCTATTGCTCTTATCAATGCATTGGCCAATACTCCAAATATCTGGTGTAGTTACCTGTACTATAGCTCTCCGCGCTATCTGACAGCCTTCATCGTTAACGTTGCCGCAACCGGGCTGGCTATCGGGTTCGCAGCGGCCACTAGAATACACCTGCGCCGTGAGAACTCCAAACTGGAGCGTGGGGAGGATGCTGGGACAAGTGGCCCTAGCGAGTCTCAGATTGCTTTTGGGTTCCGGTATCGCCTATGAAAGGTGAATTCTGGGGATCTTATTCTTCTGTCGAACATGGTCGAGCATTGGAATGTTTGCAACCGCAAGATGAACTTGCCTGGTCCCACACGCCACATTCCACACTGTCAATGAGCGTAGATGCACTCATACACGCTATAAAATTCAATCATGAACTATGAACAAGGAGGAGCAGGAGGAACGGAAAGAAAAGAGGCTAAAGATTTCTCATACATCCAAGTCTCTGTGTGAAATGCCACACCGATAGAGGAGAGCTCGCCAAAATCAACCCCTTTTCGGATAGCTACCTCTTCAACTTTACCAACAGTTCGTATTTGCAATCTTCAAATTCCATCGTGCCCTACTCAAAGGTAGTATTCATCCTGATGTAGAGCATGTAGAACATGTAGAACAGTGCTGGTGATGCGGCTACTGCCAGTGGGAAGGAGACCAGACATCATATGGCGAGATTGAAAGGCCAAGGGTTCTGCCCTGATTCTAGCGAAGAAAGACGAATGATAGTTCAACCCTTGCGTGGATAGCATCATCGAAACCGGCCCTATGACACCGGCCAAAGCCCCCGATACTCCACACTTTTCGCTCGTTTATCGGCAGTTGCTAGCGCCGTCGGCAACAGGCCGATCGGGAGCAAGGATCGGAAAAGATGTCGCCAAAACCTCCGCACTGTAACACATCACATATCCGATGTGGGGCATTCACTAGGCCTTGGAAATCCCAATATGATATGCCGAAACGGTGACGGAAAATAGAGCGTGCGGGGATCGTGGCATATATTTACATGATAGGCGGAACGGACGGGGGAGTCCTCCCCGAGACTTCGAGTCCGACGATGCATACCTACCTAGTACTCGTAAACTGCACCAAGGCCAACTTTGTTCTCATGGTTGAGATCAGTCACTTCTACCTTTTCATCCATCCATCCAATAGGGCAATATCTTATTTCGAAACTTGATACCTCCATCTTTATCTCATCATGGCCAAGATTTCTACTGTCGAGTACTTCCGTGTGAAACCCAGATGGCTTCTGGTAAAGATTACAGACTCCAACGGCGAATATGGCTGGGGTGAGGCCACGCTCGAGGGTCATGATTTGGCAGTTGAGGGTTGCCTCGAAGAGATGATTCCCCGCATTGTCGGGCTCGAAGCCAAGTAAGTGGCAAGAGAGAAGGAAAGAGGAAGACTGCGTGTGCTTCATGTTGACATCATCACATGATCGTTTTGCAGCCAGATTGAGAATATATGGCAAACATTCTGGAGGCATGGGTTCTACCGTGGCGGGCCTGTCTTCATGTCGGCCCTTTCAGGGGTTGATATTGCTCTGTGGGATCTCAAGGGTATGAAACTCGGACACCCAACTTTCTTATGCCATGAATTTCAGACTCACATCATAACACCAGGCCGGACTCTCAAGGTTCCCATCTACGAGTTGCTAGGCGGATTGGTCCGCGACTCGGTCCAGGTTTATTGCTGGATTGGCGGCGACCGTCCTTCGGACGTTGAGAAGGCTGCGTAAGCACTCCCTCCGTGGATAAATTCCAAGACGGTAGTTTCTGATCAGGGTGCAGAAAGGTGAGGATCGCCCAGGGACTCAAGTGCGTCAAGATGAACGCGACAGAGGACATGAACTGGGTGGACTCACCCTCCGTACTGGATTCGGCCGTGGAGCGTCTCAAGGCTGTCAAGGCTCTCGGCCTCGACGCAGGCCTCGACTTCCACGGTCGCCTCCACAAGCCCATGGCCAAGCAGCTCGTGGCCGCGCTGGAGCCCCACCGTCCGCTATTCATCGAAGAGCCGCTCCTGTGCGAGCACCCAGAGGCCCTGAAGCAGCTGACAGACCGGTCCACCGTACCCATCGCCTTTGGTGAGCGCCTCTACACACGCTGGGACGTCAAGAGGTTCCTCGAGGACGCGAGCGTCGACATCCTGCAGCCTGACATCGCGCACGCCGGCGGCATCAGCGAGACGAAGCGCATCGCGCAGATGGCTGAGGCGTACGATGTGGCCATTGCGCCGCACTGTCCCCTCGGTCCCGTGGCATTTGCCGCGTGCATGGCCGTCGCACTGACCACGCCCAATTTTGCCATTCTGGAGATGAGCCTCGGGATGCACTACAACACCGAGTCGGGCGACGACATCGATCTCCTGACCTACCTCAAGGACCCCGAGGTGTTTGCAATCGGAGACGACGGGTACATCAAGGCGCCGACGAAGTATGGTCTAGGTATTGAGATCGACGAGGACAAGGTTAGGAGCATTTCCAAGGGCACCAAGCCCTGGCAGTGCAAGGTGTTTCACGGTCCCGACGGGAGCATACGGGAATGGTAGAGTCAGTCAAATGTATAACACGTCTGAAGACTGGCACCTGTGCTGGATGTATACACCGCATGTTTCCCTCGTAGATAGGGTGTAGCATCTGGCATCTCAGGATACAACCTCTTGCGAAGGTGACGAAATGAGATGAGGAGTACGGAGTAATAGATGGCGATTTCGGGGAGCAGCAAGGAGAGATATGCACCTAACGGAGCCATCTATGCATGCATGCAGCAATCCAACCTCTCCCGCCAGTTCTCGCCTGGAGCGGAACAGGAGCTGCGTGAATACACGTGACTTTGGAGGAGGCTTTCAGCTATCGATAAGGTAACGCGATATCGGTCTCATAGCATCTGAGTAACAACCCCCCCCCCCCCYCCCTCCAAGCCCTTCTCTCTTCTTTTTTTTCCCAGGCAATTGCGCAACAGGACCATGTTGAGTGCCGCACGCACTGCCGGAAAGCAGCCGTTCTACCACAGTGTGGTGGTCGGCGGAGGCCCCGGTGGCATCGCCGTTCTCGGCAACATCTTAGAGAACGCCCCTGGGCAGCGCGTGCTCTGGATCGACCCTCACTTCAAGGGCGGTCGCGTCAATGCTAGCTACCGCGAGGTGCCCAGCAACACAAAGGTCGATCTCTTTGTCAAGTTTGCTAACGCCGTCACCCCGCTGGAGCAAATTGTCAGGTCAACGGCCAAGCCCAATGCCGTGACCGCCCTCGAAGCCCTGCCCCAGGATCAAGGCTGCACCCTTGGCTATGCGGCAGACTTATGTCTGATGCTGAGCGATGGAATTCCGCGTCAATTCCCCACGGTGCAGCAGCGGTTGGGCGAGGTTGCCGATGCAGTGCTAAAGCAGGTATGTCTCCCATCACATGCGCATACACATGTAGGTCCTATGCCCTCGTGCTAACTCTCTTTCCGCTGCAAAGGGGCCTCAGGGCAATCTCTGGACCGTCGGCCTCAGGGGGGGCACGTCAGCAGTAACACCGCGACTCATTCTGTGCACGGGCTCTCACCCGATCCCGAATGAGAAGCAGTCTGATTCGCCAGACGAGCCGGAGCCTCTTCACCTCGATGTTGCTCTCACTCCGTCTATTCTGGCCAGGACGATCGATTCCCAGGCGCCGGCGACCGTCTCCGTGGTGGGCGGGTCGCACTCTGCCATCTTGGTGCTCATGAACCTGTATAAACTCGCCACCACTAGCCATCCGCACCTCAAGGTCAAGTGGTTCACCCGCCACGAGAGCCTGCGGTATGCCGTATATAAGGATGGCTGGATCCTGTATGACAACACCGGTCTCAAGGGCCAGGCTGCCGCGTGGGCGCGCGAGAACCTGGATAAGGACGTCTTCCACTCCAGCCCCGTCTCAGGCGTCGTTCAGCGATTCGTAACGCCACCCGGTGAGCAGGAGCAGAGGATATACGAGCAGGAGTTGCCGGGCTCTAGCCACGTCGTGAGGGCCATCGGCTACGCGAGGAACCCGATACCGAAACTGTTCTCTGAAGGCGCTGACGGCGCGGCACCCACTCCCTTGGCTGTCGAGCACGACAGCGAGACTGGCCGGTTCTTCTCCAGCCCAGAGACACAGACCAGGAGGGAGCATGTTCCCGGCCTCTTCGGCGCCGGCATTGCTTTCCCTGAGAGGAGGGTGGACCCTTATGGCAATGTTGAGTATGCCGTTGGATTCTGGAAGTTCATGACCTTTTTGCAGAAAGCTGTTCCTAGCTGGCTCAAGGACGATTAAGGTGACGACGCTGCGTGTGTAGAGCTAGAAGGCCATTCACGAGTATAGTGTTGCTATTTACATATGATTCACATATACACAATATTAGAGCGTTTACCACGTCTGCATCTTACTGGTCTTCGCAGCAATTCTTAGGCAGGTGTCTGACACATCGTATAATAGTACCATGAAAACCAGTCCTACGGTGCTGGTCTCTCGTCGCCCTACACGAAGGTACGACAAAGTTTCAGCAATACCTGCGACCTTCATAGACAAAAAAACAAAACAAAACAACTTCAGGACTCAACTGCTACTGAGCTGTGACGATTGGCCACACTGTATTGATGATTTGATACATCTACTACACTATGGGTGATATCTCAATATTTGCCGCGGTAGTGCGAGTATGACTACGGGATATTAATACCTATTTCGATATGTGATAATGGACGATGAAACGCCCAGCATGCCAAACTAACACACTGTATTCATATTTCGAAGAGAAATATGCTGTAAGAGAGGAGAGAGAAAAGAGAGGTGTCAATGCCAATATGCACACATTTGCCGCACTGCGCCGTGCTTCACGGTTTTGATCCCAACCATTGTGAAGCCTGTTGCGGAGAGACGCTACAACAGTAGTATGGTTCTCCTTCTTGATTCCAGCAGTAGTAGCCGTTGAATATAGAGGTACTAATAGTCCGACAAAGCAACATGCAGCGTCCTACTGTGACACGGTCTACAACCTCCGAGATCGGGGATACGAAGCATGTCGCATCCCTCAGGGACTTTTCCGGAGACGGGAAACTAGAAGGAGGAAGGGAGCTCCTTCCGTCCCGGAGACTGGAAGGAGGAGGGCCATCCTTCATTGACTCCCTTCCGGAGAAGGAGAGCGAGGAAGAATAAGAGGAGGAGGAGGAGAGAAAGAGCAGTACGTACACCTTTTCTGCACCGCGTTGTGTGACCTGTGTCCTTGATCTAAAGATTATCGTGATATCTGTCGCGGAGAGAAGCTACAAAGCACCAGATAGTGCAGAAAATTGTGTGTATACTGATCTTAATCTCTCTCTCTCTCTCTCTCTCTACCAAACCCTCCCTCTTACCCCCTTTCGGGCCTGCTACTTCATCCCTCCATCCTTCCACCCTTCCGTCTGTCTAGCCCGTCTACCCAGTCTTCCTTCCTGTTCAACTAGGGCGAGTAAGAAGACCAGATCTTCCTTCCCATCGGAGGCGGGACGTGACATGAAAAGTGTGCCAGATATTCCTTTGCGGAGGGCTATCCTCCATCCTCGAGATATTGATTTCACACAAGATACCAGCGACGAGGGAGTCATACGTCATGCCTTTTGGTATGCTGAGACTTGAAAGTGTTGAACCGTCTTCATCTTTGAACCCGAATAAACATGAGTTATTCGTCTGTGCTTTGAACGTTTGAAGATGCCCATCTTTCTCTGTTTTTGGTCCTCCGGAAGCAATCTCCGGGGGAGCCGTTTCATTGGCTTCTCTTCGTCAGTTCCCAGGGGCAGAACGGGGACGTCTACCAGGTCAAGGGTGACTCTACATATATGCGACGCGTGTTTGGCCAACGTGTCCCAGTATTCCGATCTGCTAGCTGCCACACATCGTACCTTTTAGCTTCATTTGGTGACGGCCAAGAAGCGATCGTGCGGCGCTGTGCTGAAGAGGAGGACCCCCCTCGCGCGAGCAACATAGCCCAGGTGAGGGGAGATTGTCAAGAATGGACGGTTCGGGTCCTCAGACGTCTTCGGGCTGCTGGGGTAGTGAGCAGCGAACGGGTCAGTTTTGCTAAAAATATGATGGAACCTGTCTAGGGTCTAGGAGGATGAGTAACCATGATTCACGTGACTGTCAACTGTGCATATACTAACACCGTAGCGTTCCGTTACTTTCTATCGAGAATATTCCAATCAACTTCACGTTCTATCAGCTCTTAGTGCTAATTTCTATATATATCTATATAATTTACGGCAAGATATAGATGGCACGGACGATGAAGTTAGAGGAGGTAGGTGGGGTTGGCAAGATATGAATGGTACGGACGGTGAAGTCTGGAGGTAGATGGGGGGTATAGAGTTATTATATTATATGCTAGTATATAGAAGCATCTAATTATTATTATATATTGCGGCACGAGATGTGATAGAAAACATAAAGAAAGAGAGGATGATTCATTAAAAATAATAGTAGCTATTAGAAAAAGAAGCTGTGGGTCCACGAGGAGGGACGAAGTGATAAGGAGAAGGTATTACGGCCCGTTATGCGACCTTCACGTGTACCCTATAATTTCCTTACTTATCACTACTATCTTCACTTACACGTAAACGTTATTAACTAAGCGATCACCTCGATTACCTAGCTGTTATGGCCCATTATGCGACCTTCACGTGGACCCCACATTTTCTTACTCATCAACACCCTCACCTACACGCGATTATACCGATTCAATGATAATCGCCGTGAATCACCTCGAAGGAGCGATTACTACGATTACTAGTGAATCGCATTAATCGCTATAACCGATTAACACCCTAACTCTATAATCGCCTAGTATATAGTCAACCTCATTTCTATAGCCTAGTCACTCCTTACCTAGCTATTAATATAGTAGTCAACGCTTCTATTAGAATTAGTTCTCTAATAACAAGCACCTATAACTATAACTGCCTTATTACTTAGTTAGATGCCCTAACGGCCTCGCTAATATAAAACCAACACTTCTCTAACTACCCTATAGCATAGAGTCGTACTAACCGTTATATATTAATAGCTCTTATTTAGACCGTTACTATATTAAATACTAAGCAATATCTAATACTATATCTTCCGCTATACCTACATCCTCTAATGTTAAAAATAATAATAATAATACCTAAAAGGATCTAGGTAAAACCCTTAAGCTTAGGAGCCCTAGACCTTTTAACGGTACTAGAGGAGAGCTCTAGGGATTTATTATATAACTTAAAACCTATTATAGGTTCTTTCTTAATAAACTTAGGTTCGCCTATAATAAAGTCCTATACGCGGGAACTTGCCTAGAAGGACTAGCACTCTTATAGTTTAAACCAATTCTACGAGACTTCCTCGAAAAGGCTAGCGATAATCGAGATAATAAAACTAAGACTATCTTCGCTACCTTTAAGGGGTTTAAGGAAGCTCTTAAGGACGCTTTCGGCAATATAGACGTTACTAGGGACGCTATATAGAAGATATGGTCTCTTAAATAGCGAGGATCTACCGCTAACTACGCCGCTATTTTTCGATAGATCGCTCTTAAGACTAAGTAAGATAACGAACCCCTTATAAGTATCTTTTATTAAGGACTTAAGGAGGAAGTTAAGGACGAACTCTATAAGGAAAACACTCCTAATAGCCTCTCTAAGTATATCGCTATAGCTATTAGGATTAATACTCGTTAGTATAAACGACGAAAAGAACGTTAAAATAAGAATCGTAATTAGGGACTAGTCTACGTTAATTAAGGAAATCGCTATAATAACTAAGCTAACTAGAGGAGACTATAACGCTACGCGAGTACCTCCTAAAGTGGAATAACCTATACTAGACCTATAGAACTAGATGCGATGCGAGATAAGTTAAAGGAGACTTATTATAACTATAGAAAAAAGGGACACTACGCCTAA